>NC_085136.1:335447654-335697654 GCF_035046485.1 Aedes albopictus | reverse complement strand
TTGAAGTGAGCGACTTTGCTTAAAAATAGAACAAAAATCGTTTTCAAACCATCAACCTTGTATGGAAAGTCGAAAAAATTTCCGCTCTACTGTAATTTTTTTCTTTTGCGTTTTCGAACTCAGGGCATGATTCTACACCAAAAACGATCATCAGCTTACCGAGTTCAAAAATGCTGTTAACTAGTGTAATTTACTCTCAACCAAGAAGGAAGTCCAATAAGCATTAAGCTGGTTAACTCCTGAAGTTTCAAATTCTTAAGAGTTTCTCTGTGATTAAGGAGTCACGGAGTGTTCAAAAGGATCTTCTTCTTCTTCTTCTTGGCGTAACGTCCTCATTGGGACAAAGCCTGCTTCTCAGCTGTTCTATGAGCACTTCCACAGTTATTAACTGAGAGCTTCCTCTGCCAATGACCATTTTGCATGCGTATATCGTGTGGCAGGCACGAAGATACTCTATGCCCAAGGAAGTCAAGGAAATTTCCTTTACGAACAGATCCTGGACCGACCGGGAATCGAACCCGTCACCCTCAGCATGGTCATGCTGAATACCCGTGCGTTTACCGCCTCGGCTATATGGGCCCCCAATATGTTCAAAAGGATATAAGACCTTGTTTGGGTCGGGCATAATGCCCAAGAGCGAACTCAAGGGTGCTCTAGGAAAGTTACAGCAGATCTTCATACATTATCCATAGAATTTTGTTATCGTTCTGTTGATGCTCAACATTCTATAGATCTATGAAACATGATTCAGTAGAGTAGATACATATGTCCAAAAATGTTGTAGGACCTTCATAAACTCGTGAATATAGACCTCAAGATCTACAAGCGTAATCAACAGGTTTTGGTTACATCAATGATACTGTGCAACACCCTACAGGTCCATAAAGCATAGTTCTATGGAGAACTCACATTTAAATATGTTCTAGATGTTCTAGGTTCTCCGCGAGTGGAGGCGTCATGATCGACTTGTGGTATCAGGTTGTTGCTTCATTATTGGTCCGGTGCAACCACGTGCAACGTCCGACTAATCCATAGAGCTTGACGGTGTAGAGAACTAATGTTCAAAGATGTTCTAGGTCATCCAAGAACTTCCACCAGTAAAGGCCTGAAGATCTACAAGCGGAATCGAAATATAAACGATACCCTGTTTGGCTGTAATATGGCGAGTCACTAAGGGGATTCAGGTGGCACTAAGGGGATTCAGGTGGCCAGAAATCGAAAATTTATTTTATTAAGTTTGAGATTTAGGTTCGGTAGTTGAAAGTAGACCACTTGGACCAGTAAACCCTAGTTTGCTAATCCATATACTTATCGAGATATTGGCAGCAGAATGAGACCATCGACATTTTTTTGGTAAAATGAATGAATTGTTCATCTTCGCATAACTTCGGCTTAAATGATAAATGTTGAACTTTTCAAGTAGTTTCTAAAAGTTTCCAATTGATTGTAAAACTATCAAATGATACCACAAATGAAATTTTCCCCATACAAACCGTTGCATACAAAAAAAAATGTTTCGCTTCGGGACTACTTCTATGTCTTTCTTAAGGATCCCTGGGAGACATTGAAATCAAATTTGGCTGCTACTAGCTGCTATTCTGCAATTCCAATCAAGTTGTCAGCTATTTCAAAATAAAATCACACTATCAATCAATCATAGTAGAATCTAAATCTGGCCATGGATCAATTAGGAAAGCGTGATTTTACGAATTGGAATATATTTTGTAAATTGGATCAGCAATCTTAATACATAGAGTATGCAATGCCGTTGTAAATTAATCGAGAATTAATGCTGTTGAAACTGTTACGTTGAAAAAAAAACGTATTTGAATTTCTAAAACCCCTCAATTAATGAGATAAGCTTTTTGACAGCTCGGAATGACATTTGGGATATTACAACATTCTTCTATTACATAGTTGAAATCGAAATATTGCGAATTTATTACGGTTTTGATGGTGTATATCCTAAGAGCAGAATGTTCATGCTCTCAGTACGAACAAGCCTTCTTGTAGATATAAAGGCTTATATATTCCATGGAGTTCTTAGAAGATATGCACCATCTATACAGTTCAATGCTGAGTATTGAATACTCCATTTACACTACTCGTCATAAGTACGGACTCACAAAAAATTTTGCAACAATATTGCATCACCCTGACTCACCTCGATATCTCTAAAACCAGAACACCTACGAAAATGCCGCCTTCAGAAAAGTTGTTGCTTTTGATCTTCTGAATAACTTTCCTGAAAACAGCATCTTTGTAAGTCCTCAGGTTTTGGAGATATCGAGGTGAGTCAGGGTGATGCAATATTGTTGCAATACTTTTTGTGAGTCCGTACTTATGACGGGTAGTGTACATACTTATTATTATTATTATATCTGTATTAACGAGATTTTTAGCCCTAGGCTAGTTCATCTCGGGACCCACGCTTTACTTCCCTTCCGAAGGAAGAACTCACATTTTGCGAGTTTGTCGGGAGTGGGATTCGATCCCAGGTCCTCGGCGTGATAGTCAAGCATTCTAACCATCACACCAGGTCCGCTCCACAGTGTACATACTTGTTAGAAGGGTCATTGGTCTGAGGCGTATAGAGTAACCATTCGTAGAACACTAGTTGCGTTTGTAGATTCCGTACCTACATTTCATTAAGTTTTGGGAGAACCTAAAATATTCGTGGAGCTCAAAATGGTAAAACTGTTATGGGAATCTTCAAAACATATGTCTCAGCAATAAATAACATCAATAGATCCCAATTACTGTACCTGTATATCGATACAACTTTTATAGATATAGTAGTACTGAATTCCAAGGAGTTTGGAGACCTTAGAAGTATTCATGGCTTGTTTTTGATATATTTAAGGCATAAACCCTTGGAATAGAGGCAAGACATTATAAAATTGACGCAAACATATTTTGACCAACTGTTTGTATGGAGCAGTCCCATAGTGCGATGCTGCTGAAATTAAGGACAACTTGAACTTTAACAGCCAACTGCGATAAATCGAGCGAAAACACCAGGAGCCATGTACTGATCACTTTAGGGGTTTGGGAATTTCATTCTGAATGATGACGACTGTTTGTTCAAATCGTGGTTCAAATTTAATATAATAGAAAATATAATAGAAAACTAACTTTTATTAAAAAAAATCTATTCTGTTGAGTTTTTATACAATCACTGTGATTGACTAAAAATAAATTAAAAGGCCGGATTTTTTAATATTTGAAGATCTTCAGTAGAAAATTTACGAAGGCAACACCTCCTGCTTGACTACAGAGCTACAGTTTTCAACGATTTCGCTGGATGGTGCTGGTGATTCCTCCGGTATTCGTATCGCCCCGCTCCCTTGGGATGCCGAAGCTTTCTCCGATGAGTAAAGTCTTTGCAACGTTTGCCGGCTCAAATGAGAGATCGGAGCAGTCAAGCAAGTGTGATTGCCTCGGATGGAAATGGTCGCCTCTTGAGCGTCATCATGCGCCGTGTAAACCCGCAGTTTCCGTTCACACTGCGGCCGAACACGATATTTGATGCTCCGACAAATGTAATACTTATTTTGTCCTTTGGAGTTCTTCCTCTTCAGTCGGAACGTGTACCCGAACTCGTGCGATTCCAAGTAGGAGTCGAGCTGCTCCACCGGTATGGTTCTGTGAAATTGGTAGCCATCCGACGCGATCGTACTTGGACCACTACTTTCCGATGGAACAGTTACGTTTGACGCGGAAAAAGTGTCGTCCCCATCATAATCTGCGAATGCGTTGTTTGGACGATGTTCAGCAGTTTCTGTTTCGTCAGTTTGATTGAAATCCATCAACGCATTAGTTAATGATGTTGAATCCGAGGGGTCAAACTTCTCCTGTTCTCTAAATGGCATGTGTCCAAGAGAAGCAACTCCAGGAACAATAGATTTGTGAGGTGCTGTCACGCTACTCTGAGGCGGAGGTGGATTTTTATGCAACACCAACGCGTGACGTGACAGAGAATCTGCCGAAAGCAGATGACATGTATGATTACCCCGAATGCTGACGGCTGCTTCGAGATCGTTTATAATGACCACCACTCTCCTTTCACATTGCTGTTTGCATTTGGGTCGGACACGATTGCAGTAATACGACTCGTAATTACCGAAGGTTTTTTGCTTTCTTGTTCGGATTCGGAAGCCATATTCAAGCTGCTCCATGTACTGTTTAACACCTTCAGCCGGGATGGTGATTTGAATTTCAGGATCAGTTCTGGAGCCCACGTTGGTGCTAGTCGACGTTTCTTCAGCGGGAATACCGTCTTGCTCTACATCCATTGCCTCGGTTTTTATTGATCCTTCTGAAGTCGAAACTTCATTTGAACGATACTGGTTGATTTCCACAAGTGTGTTATCAGACCACCGATCTATCGAGACCTGATTTGCTGGTGTTTCTTCTTTGATTTTTACAGTTTGAGGTTGTAGCAACATAACTTGTTCAAATGGGACAATAGGAGGATCATGGCTGATGACTTCGGGTGTCATGCCCTCCTCGGTCGTAAGCTGAAATTAAAGATCCAGCGATAAAAAAAACTTTGTTCAGAATAATTCAGAATAAATAGCTTTGGAAGTCTTGTTTAAAAACAAACAGTTCAAAGGGAATTTCTCAGCCTGTCTGGACCTTACCGAGACCAAATTCAGAGTTTAAGTGTGCAGGGAATACTAACCTTTTGACGAGAAGCTACTTTCGCGCTATCCTCAGAATGAATTTGCGCAATATGTTCCTCCAAAAACGCCACGTTGTAGCACTCTTGCTGACACCTGCTGCATCTTGTTGTTGCGGAAGGATGCTGCTCAAAATTGGATCCAACGAGAGCTTGTTGATAGGACATGGCCGTTGCAGCAGACTCCGTTGGAGCTTCGTCATTATCGGTCGGTTCCACTTTTATTACCGATAAATCGGCACATTTCGAAGAAACGGCTTGCGTACGCACTTTGCAATGATTCTTCTCGTGGTCCACCTTGAGCTTTTGGGAACGAAAATTTTGTCCACAATCCGAACATCGAAGGAAAAATCCGTCGTGTTCTTCCTGGAAAGAAGCGGTTTTTATGGTTTGAAATCTACTTCCCATACGATCACTAATGGCAACCATAATAAAGTTCGATTTTCGATAGGGATCCTGACTGATATGTGGCTGATGTAATTTAATTCTTGATTTGATTTTTCGATTTTTATCAGATCACTCGATCCCTACCAGAAACTGAGCTTGATTGTGACGCGCTCATAAAAGGCTGGTTTGAAACTCACATGCACATGCTTCCAGTAGAGACTCTCCTGATAAGTTTGTCGATCATTGCAGAGGGCGCATTTATGTAAACCAAGAGTGTTTTTCGTTTCGTCTAAAAGCTGCCAAAGAAAAAATGCTATAAATACAGGATTTTCCCTTTAAAACTTAGTATTACTTTGTTGGAATGTCTTCAGAATCCTCCGGCAGGATTCCTTTTAAAATTTTGAGAATTTTGGATCCCTGTCAGAATTATTCGGTAGGATTTCGTCAAAATTTCTTCATAATCGGGTTCAGGCAGAATCCTCCACATAATTCAAGGAGAATTCTCAATAGAATACAGGCAAAACCTACCACTGCACCCGGGCTGAATTCTCCACAGGATTTATATAGATTATTTTTTTCACAAGACTTAGACAGAGTCCTCTGCAGCATACAAGTCACGATACAAGTATAATCTTACACAGGACTCGTGCATTCCATCACAGGATTGAGTAGAATCTTCCACATGATTCGAGCCGAGATTCGAACAGAATCTTTCAAATGATTTGAGTTGGATCCTGGCGCACTTCCACAGGAATCAGGCACAATACTATGCAATGTTCGGGCAGAATGCTTCACAAGCTTTTAGCAGAATCTTTCATGTAGACTTCCGCAGGAAACAGCCAGACTTTTTTTCTATATATTCATATTTTCTATATATTCACCTATAGGTGTCATGTAAGGGTTGTAATCTGTCATTTTGAAGCGTACTAGTAGCTTGTCGCTGCTCATTTTTCAAGAAAAATTCATGATACTCTTCGACCAGTCGTAAGGCTAGTTTAAGGCCGATTTCTCTACAGTCCGTCGTCTTGAACGTCAAACCGAGAGCTTTCACAATCGTTTCTAGCTTCCTCAAAGCAATGAGCAAATTGCCCACATATAGGATCAGAGAAACAGCCACTTAACACTTAACCACAGACAAACAGACGTATCACTTGGAACAAAATGCGACAAAAATCATCGCCACGTAAACATAATCGCCCAATGCAAATTATGCTGTGGTACGCTAATCCACTGAGTAGATGGCGGTAGTGAGCAAACGTCAAACAGGAGCAAAAACGATGCGAGTGCCATGAGTGAGCGATTTGCGAACTACGGATTTTTTGAATAATCCGTTAAAAAGCGAAACGATAGGAAGTGAGTAGAGTAAGACGTCTGTTTGTCTGTGACTTAACAATTTTCATAAAAAAAACATCGTCACGAAAACGTAATCGCCCAATGCTAAATGTACTGTATTTGGCCGGGCCACCACTAGATGGCGGTAGTGAGCAAACGTCAAGCAAGAACAAGAGCCACGAGTAGTCAATCGACCTACTATTGAATATTTGAATCAACCGTTAAAAAGATGATCGATGGGAAGCGATGAGAGTGTGACGTCTGTTTCTCTGTGCTATACGTCTCAGTAACCCACAATGTATCACAGGTCCGGTTTTGACCCCAGCATCAGAAACATCAAGCAGCCGACTAGTTCACGAATCTGGGAATTTTAGCATCATCCAGGTTTGATTTATTCTCTAGAGATCTCAGTTCGTCACTGATGGCCTTCTTCCATTCCGACTCGTGCAGGACCCGTAACCTTTAGAGAAAGACGTGTCTTCTGTTTCAGCTGATCGTCTTCAAGGTTCTACATAGCGGTAGTCACGACAACATAGGACGACGATATAGTAAAACGAATAGCTGAATTACGTCATTCAACTCCGAAGCAGTAGCTCCAGCTTCTTTTGACTGGTAGATCAACTCATCAAAGCGGCGGAAGTGCGGCCCATTAACGGTGTTTTTCCACCATCTTCAGTGTTGCCTCGGATGTAAGTTTGGGTTGCAAAACCCCTTCTTCGCAAACGTATTAGCCAGGGAATTCCACAACTCTTTCGCCAGTATTCTTGTCTTGTCACGCACATACTCCAGATGTGAATCAGCAATGTTCATACGTCACCAGAAGAGCCTTTGCTTTTTCGTCCTTTCCGCGACGAACTGTCAGCTGCACTTCATCCATGGGAACATCTTACGTGAGCATCTCCTTCACGTCGTGCACAAACATCAGCGTTTCTACTCGGAATCATCATACGTCGTATCCCTCTCCGGCAAATTGAAGAATCCCAACTTTCGCTGCACTCATCGACATCCTTCCGTCTTCTTCAACGAACTTTTCAATCTTGAAATAATTTGCTTAATATTCATGGGGCCTAACGCAACTGGGCCTATAACCACTCTACGGCCCGCTTCCACGCAGCAACGGAATGTTGTAGGATAAATCATTTTCGGCGGTGTCCGTTAAATACTTTTAAGAAGTAATCGGGAGGACTTCAGGCAGAAAAAGTATTCGGTGGTTCAATTGTGAACAAAGGAAAAAGGAATTATTTTTTCGAAATCTTTACAAAAAATGGAGAATAAGGTTCTAAAATTAAAGACGAAATCTCATTTATATTGAATGATACGATCAAGCATGGTTTTCTAATCGGAATTGTACTTTACTCGAACTTGAAAAACAAAGGAATAATGAGAAAATTCGAAACAAGTAAAATGGTAAATATTTCTACTTTGACACTTGAGCTCAACCTTGTGTGACGGAGCTCGACATTTTTCGCACTGGGAATTCAAAAATGTTCCTATCTGACATACACGGTGAAAAAAATCACTCAAAGTATGTGTTATAAGCTAGGGACGAGACAAAAGCCAAAAAAATAAAAATTATATATTTTCAACTACGGTTAATAAAAACGTCAAAAAATGTACTCTTGTACCATATATTGTAGTTTAAAACAAGAATCCAGATAGGGCTTTAGGAGCCTATTTTAAAGAGAATTGTTTGGTTTAAAGTCCTTCTGTTTTCCCCTTCGGAATTTCCCCGAAAAAGAATCAAATGATTCAAAAAATCCTCCAGCAACTGATTCCAGAATCCTACCGGAAATGGCTCCAGAATTCTTTAAACAAATGGTTCCAACTTGACTCCTTCCGGAAATTATTCTTATGTTTTTCCAGAACCGGCTCCGGAATCCTTTAAGGAAATAGTTCCGGAGTTGGGAGTGAAGCCCTTTCTCAAACCCCTTACTGAAATGACTGTCATGTTTCAGAATCCATCGGAAAATGATTCTAGATTCCTTCCGAAAATGGTAGCGGATTTTTACCGGAAATGGCTGTAAATTCTCTACGAAAAGGTCCTGGAATTTATGCAAGAATAATTCCGAAATTCTTCCAGAAATGATTATTTCGGAATCCTGCCAGAAATAGTATCGAAATGCTTCCGGAAGAAAATTCTCCAGAAAATGACTGCGGAATTCCCCAAGAAATTATCTCGAAAGTTGTTCAGAAATGGTTTCGAAACCCTTCCGGAAACGGTTCCGGAACATTTACGCAATTCTCCCACAAACGATTTTATAATGTTTACAGAAATAGTTGCTCATCTCTTCCGGAAATGATTTCAGAATCCTGCCAGAAATAGCCTCGAAATTCTTCCGGAAATTCTTCAGAATATGGTTCCGGTATTATCCGGGAATGGTTTCGGAATCCTTGCAAAAAATGGTTCCAGAATATTTCCGAAAATTATCCCAACATCATTACGGAAACAGTTTAGATTTCCGGGAATGGTTTCACAATGCTTCCGGAAGTGATTCCAAAATCTTAAAAAAAAGCTCAGGATTTCTTCTGGAAGTTGCCTTATTCCGGGAAGGATTCTGGTATGCTTCAGAAAATTTGTTGAGAAATAGATACGGATTGCTTCCTGAAGTGGCCTCGCAAGTGGTTCTGCAAGCTTTCCGCGAATGGTTTCGAAATCCAATGCAATCCAATTATTTTTTCAGGAAATAATTTCGGAATCCTTCTGTAAATGATCCGGAGGTCTCCGGAAATGGTTTCTTGATTCTTTCCGGGAATGGCTCCGGAATCTTTCCCGAAATTGTTCCCAAGGCTTCTGGATCCTTTCCGGGAATGATCCTGAAATCCCACGAACTTCATTACATTCCTTTCGGAAATTATCACGGAATCCTTCTCCGGAAATAGTTTTTTGATTCTTTCCGGCTATTGTTCTGGTATCTGTGGGAATTTAGCTGATGGTTCTCGATGAGAATCGCCCAGCGCAGCGACTGCCTTTTTCACTGAAAATTTTCTTTGCTTCGTTGAACTACATGAGCGTTTCAACGAAGGTTACCGCGATACAGCACATCGTTAAATTCCTCACTAACACATCAAGAAATCTGTCAAAATTAACTTATAGCACAAGACAAATGCTCTATTTGCATGACATCAATGCACTCACACAACTAACGGGTAACCGCCATCAAATATCAGAATGACCGACTGTCCGGCGACTGCTGTCATAGTTATTTCTTTGTCAACGGATCTTGCGTCGGATCTTCGGCGTAGAAACCCAAAAGTGGGCTTAAAGCTTTGAGGTTTGCGAACAATATAAAGTCATCCATTGTGGGCTTCGTGGCCGTGCGGTTAGCGGCGGCAGTCGTCTAGGCGTTATTGGACGGTTCGGACAGAGATTCGACGTGAATAAAAGACGAAACACCGGAATAATTTCGGATTAAACAAGAACTGATTTTAATGAACTGATTCGCGTGTAAAGTTAACAGTGTGACAAAAGTAAGTGTGTGTATATGTAAACATTTTCTCTCCAGTGCTGCCATCGTTCATTATCGCTTCGTCCCAGTGCAAATACGATGTGCGGGCAACACTCCTCCTCGATTATGACCGATGGCCAGCCTTGATAGCCACCAGACCTAGCATGTCAGCAAACTTCCTCATCTTTGCCGGACCAAGAGGTTTGGTCATGACGTCCGCTAACATGTTATCAGTCGCACAATACCGCAAAGTGATTGCACCTCCAGCTACCAAATCCTTCACGTAATGAAATTTAGTGTCTATGTGTTTCGATCTGCGGTTTTGCTTCTCCAATGCCACAAAGTCTATGCAGCTTCTATTGTCCTCCCAGACCACTGTCGGGGCGGATTGCACCTCTCCTAGCTCAGTAAGCAGCCTACGTAGCCAAGTTGCTTCCTGTGACACTTTTGCCAATGCTACGTATTCTGCCTCCATCGTAGAGACTGATACGCAGGGTTGTTTCCGGCTACCCCAACTAACGGAAGACTGTCCAAGCCGAAACACAAATCCACTGTTGGACTTCCGGTCGACTGTGTCTCCGGCCCAATCTGCGTCACAAAAGGCTTACAGCTTCAGTTGACCTTCCGTGATTGTAGAACCAAGTTTCAATCCAAAATTCGCTGTTCCGTAGAGGTACTTCACCGTCCGCTTCAGCTCAGTCCAGTCGACATCCGTAGGGTTCTTGATTTTTCTACTCAAAATAGAAATACTAGCCGCTATATCTGGACGCGTGTTGGTAGAGATGTACAAGAGAGATCCTACAAGACTGTGATACTTCGTATTATCAGGCAAGTATTCAGAATTCGTAGAGTGTTTGTAATATCCAACGTCCATAGGGATACTAGACTTCTTGGCACCGTCGAGACAGTATTCTTCCGCGATTTTCTGAATGAAAGTACCTTGGTTGATTGTATAAATACCGTCATCACCTCTGGTCACCGCTATGCCAAGGAAATGGCTAACTGGTCCCAACGCCGTGATCCTGAAGTGTTGTCCAAGTTCCCGTTGCACTTTGTCGATCTCCTCCTGCAAACGACAAGCCACGATGATGTCGTCTACATAAATCAAAAGATATATCCATTCGCCACGTCCAAGGTCTTTCATATACAGGCAAGCATCGGAACTGGACTGGTTGAAACCCATCTTGATAAGAACTTCTTTGATAGTACGGTTCCAAACTCTAGCCGCCTGTTTTAAACCGTAAATACTACGGTTGAGTTTGCATACCAATCCTTCCTTTCCGGAAACGACGAAGCCAGGCGGTTGATGCATAAATATTTCTTCGTCAAGCGTGCCATGTAGGTATGCACACTTGACGTCGATATGGTGTACACTCATCTTCCGCTGACCAGCAACTGTCAGAAGCACACGAAACGTTGCCTGCATAGCAACCGGTGCGAAGACATCTTCAAAGTCACGACCGTAGCGTTGTGCACACCCCTGTGCCACTAAACGAGCCTTGAAGCGTACTACATTCCCCGCCACGTCTTCCTTCTTCTTATATACCCATCGACTACCTATCGCTTGACGGCCAGGTGGTAGCTTTACGAGACTCCATGTATTGTTGTCAGTCAAGGATTGCACTTCTTCTTTCATTGCTTCACGCCACTGATGCTTCTCGCTACACGACATCGCTTCTTTGAAAGTAACAGGCGCCCCACAGAGATACGCAGCTAGACCAACTACGTATTCATTCAACCGAGCCGGTAGAACACCTTGATTTCTTCTCTGTGATCGCCTCACGTTATCATTCACTGCACTTATTTCTTCATCTTCTTCTTGTCCATTCAGTTCAGAGTCAAACCACTCATTGTCCTCTTCATTTTCTTCGTCTATTTCATCAATCACCACTTCGTTTTTCTCGTTATTCACTTTTCCATCGACTTCGATTTCATTTTCATACACTTCGCACTCTCCAGGTCTCGCTCCAGCCGGAAACTCCTGCTCCTCCTGTCCCTCAGGTCCCAGCTCCAGAAAGCGGGCGTCCCTACTCACGGTGACTCGGTGAGTTTCTCTGTCGACGAAACGGTATGCCTTGCTCTGCATGCTGTAACCGACGAAGATCATTTTCTTGCTCCGACATTCCAGTTTTCCTCTCCTCTGGTTGGGCACGTACACGTAAGCTCACATCCGAATACTTTGAGATCTCTCATCGCCGGTTTCCTGTTATGCCATTTTTCGTAGGGCGTACATCCAACCGTGCGAGATGGCAGCCGGTTTTGAAGGAACGTTGCTGTCATCACCGCCTCTCCCCACCACTCCTTAGGTAGCTTGCTGTCGACCAACATGCACAAAACCATTTCTTGTAGGTAGCGGTTTTTTCGTTCAGCTACCCCGTTTTGCTGAGGGCAATATGGGCTTGTGAACTCTGCTTTTATACCCTCCTTTGCGAAAAACTGCTGTAGCTCACGATTTACATATTCGCCTCCGTTATCAGAACGAATAACCCTAGGCGTTTTCCCATATTGAGTCTTGCACATGTTCACGAAGTCTTTGATGCGTGCAGGCACATCAGACTTGTTAGCCAGAAGATACACAGTTGTATATCGACTAAAGTCGTCAATAAGAGTCAGAAAGAACTTATTGCCACTAGGAGTGACATGCTTAAACGGACCGCACACATCTGTGTGAACGAGATCAAGAATCTGTTCAGCACGGCTTTCTGTCTTCTTCGGGAAGGGGGTTTTGGATAATTTGCTTTCCAGGCAGCATTCACAGGTTGTCTGCATGCCGCAATCTACAACCTTCATGTGCGTCGCAAGTTCTTTCTTATTGATCTGGTCCACAACGGCGTAGTCCCTGTGACCAAATCTTCGATGCCATGTGTGGGGACAAAATTCGGTGTGCCGTGGCGCAGTAGACACCATCGACTTCTGGCAATGCCGCAACACGTACATTCCATTTCGCAAATCAGCCGAAGCCACAATATCTGTTGAAGTAGTAGGCGGTGATAACTTGACGTGTACGATCGTTGTAGAAAAATCAGTCATTCCCAATCAAGCTCTCCTGCGAAGCAGTCGTTTTTAATAAAACTATCTGTGTTGTTTTCGTTAATACCGAGTCCTCACTGTCAACCCAGTCCCCGAACTTCCAATAGGTTATGGGCTCCACTGGAAAGGAAGGGATTCCGCAGCTGACCGGACCAAATTATGAAAACTGGCGTTTTCGGGTCAAGCTGTTTCTGGATGCGGCAGAAGTCTCGTCGGTATTGAAGGAAGATGTTCCGGCAGGAAGCGCAGCAGATAATCTGAAGTGGGAACAAACGGACAGAAAGGCCAAGTCGCTATTGGTGAGTTTTGTTGCGGATGACTGCCTCGAGGTGGTTCGTGAGAAAGAAACAGCCTGGGCGATGTGGAAGGCCTTAGAAGACACATTTGCCAAACGCTCCGTGTCCAGTCAGACCCTGTTGAGGAAGCAGTTGGCAAGACTACGGATGAGAGAAGGTTCGTCGATGCGAAGCCACTTTCAAGCATTTGATGATCTCGTTCGTCAACTGAAGTCTGCGGGTGCCAAAATGGATGAAAATGATTTGGTGGCACAGTTGTTTTTGACATTACCGGATAGCTACGATGCGTTGGTAACGGCCCTTGAAAACCTTGCTGGAAAGGATCTATCGTTGGAAGTAGTCAAACAGCGACTGCTGGCCGAAGAAGCGAAGCGGATGGATCGGCAAGATGATTCAAGTGAAGATATTGGTGCGGCATTTCTCGGAGGTTGGAAGAAGCGTGAGCCAAAGAAGTTTGCTGGTAAGTGCCATCGTTGCGGACGGTCAGGGCATATGAAGAAGGATTGCCGCAGGGACGAATCTGAAGACTGTGAGAATTATTCAGTGGCGAATAGGAAGGCAGTTACGTTCATGGCAACTCGTGCTGAAAGTTCGTCGGATACTGGATCAATACGTTTTTGTGTGGACTCGGGAAGCAGCAATCATTTTGTCAACGATGTGAGTTATCTGAAAGATGTGCGGAAGCTGAAGGATCCAATCTTAGTAGACGTGGCCAAAGACGGTGTATTGCTGAAAGGAGAGTACATTGGAGAGTTCATCGGTTCATCAAAAAGAGGCGTTGAATTCCGTATGAAGAATGTGATCGTCGTTCCGGAATTGCGAGTGAACCTGCTATCAGTGAGGAAGTTAGCGCAAGCCGGCATTGACCTGTTATTCTCTGGACGACGTGCGCAGTTCAAGCTCAACGAAGAAGTAGTTGGTGAAGCGCATCTGAAAGGAAGTTCTTACGAGTTGGAGTTGAAAATTCTGGCGGTAGAAGCAAACAATCGGCGGCAGCATCGGCCTCAAATTAGAAGAAATTTTGAAGAACGGAAAAGGCCAACTGATCCAGAGGGGGAAGCAGAAATTCCGAAAATTCTTCGAGAACGCGATATTGAAGACTCTGGTGAACAGTCCGTTGAAGAAATCAATGAGATGGATCAATTGGAAAAGTGGAAGAAAGAAGAAACCCGTAAGGCGCTCCCTTCGCAGAAAAAACGTGACGACTGCTTGGAGTCAAACACGAGGCGTAGCGAACGGGAGCGCGTGCCTCTAGGTAAGTTCGCAAATCGTTCAAGTAGATTCGGAATACCCTCTGCTGCTGGTTTCTCTGATTCTACAGATGCATCATCATTCCATGCGGCAAACGATGTTGTCGACACGGGCGGACAGTACAGAAATGGTATGGAGAAACGGTATCGGATTCGAGAGGAACTGAACCGAAAGAGATGCTACAAGCAGAATATGCAGGTGCAGAGGAATCCTTAAGAAACTTACGATCAACAAGCAATTCCTGGATTGACGAGGTTTGTTGTGATCAGCATGTACTTTCCGAGGTTCGCATCGCAAGTTGGCTTCATCGATCATACTGGAGGGATCCAAAAGCAACCATCCGTGAACCGACGTTTCGTTGAATCGTTGCCGCTGCAGCTACATGACCCAACGATCGAGAGGGGGTGTTGAAGTAGTAGGCGGTGATAACTTGACGTGTACGATCGTTGTAGAAAAATCAGTCATTCCCAATCAAGCTCTCCTGCGAAGCAGTCGTTTTTAATAAAACTATCTGTGTTGTTTTCGTTAATACCGAGTCCTCACTGTCAACCCAGTCCCCGAACTTCCAATAATATCACCCTGATTACTGCGAATTTTACATCCAGTAGCATCGAACGTCACCGAAAAATTGTGGCCAACAATCATACACACGGAAAGCAGACTGCCTTCAAGCTCCGGTACGTAAAGAACATCTCTTACCTGGATCTGTCGTGTTTCGCCTACCGCATCAACACAGCTAAGGGTGCCGCGGCCTACGCCACCGGCTCTTGTTTTCTTCCCATTCGCCAAAGTAACTTCCACTTGAGAACCTTCCAGCAACTCCTCGAAGAACGCCTTATTGCACGTCATATGCTGTGACGCACCGCTGTCGACATACCAGATGTTGTTGTTCCGGTTTGCCGCACGACATTCCACCGAACGCTGATCCGCTTCCACCCAAAACATCAACTGGTCCTCCGAATCACGTACTTGCTTGACTTTGGCGCCATTCGAATGTTTATCCTGTTGCTTGAAACGTCCCGCTCGCTCTCCTAACTGGTCCTTCTGACTGGCAACCCAAGCAACCAAAAGTTCGGATTCCACTTGAAGAACGAACTCAGAAGTTCAAGTTCGGTTCAATTCCAGGTTTCGTTGAACTTAATTCTCCAAAAAGTTACTCTTGTATTGTTTATGAACTTGGAAGTACATGTACAAGCTTTTGACTTCTCTTCAAAACGACATTAAAGTCGAAAACAGGTTCAAAAAGAACTTATGTTGAACTTTAAAACAGAGTTCAATCAAATATTAACCGAACTCATGTTGAACTTTTGTGTGCCTTTAAAATTCAAATATAGTTCATTTGAACATATTCCAACAACTTGAAATCATCCGTTCCGAACTTGTTTCGAACTTGTTTAGAACTAACTACTGAAAGTTCGGATAAATATTAACCGTACCAAAAGTGAACTTCACTTGAACTTCGGCGACAGCGGGGCCGGGGAGAAGTTCTCATTCAATTAAATCGCTCGGAAATCGAGCCCAGCAGCCACAGCTTGTGTTAATTCCACAAGTACACTTTGTTCCACTATAATATTTGAACGTACTTACTTGTAATCAACGCAAAGGATCCGTATTGTGTGGATCAAAGGCTGCCCCCGCAGCGGAAAACTGTTCCCCCTAGGATGCCGCCGGGGGTTTTTCGGCTGCGCACAAAAATTTTCCAGCTTTGCTGGATGTTTTCACACCCGTCTCACTTGTCACTGCAGCGCACCGGTAATCGACGCAATCGTATTCACTGAAAACCAAGCTGAAAACTTATAAACTTTTCTTGAAGTCGATACACTGGCCTTAATTTATTGCTTTGCACTGCGAACCACAACAAACTGAAAATGTCAAACTGCATAAGTTCACAAGAAGTTCCACGTGAACTTCTTTCGAACTTTCGACTTCAAAAACTATTCCAAGTTCAGGGAAAGTTCACACGCGAACCTGATTGAGCTCTACTATATGATATCAGCACATTGAGTAAAATCCCACAGTGCATAACAACACATACATGGAGTAGTGGTTAGGCACCGACTTTCAACGAGGAGATCTCGAGTTCAAATCTCAGTAAGTAAAAAACATCAAACATTATTTCAAGGTATTAGTCAATTTGGATTCCACATGAACTAATGGTTCTTAATAATAAATTACTTATGAGCACTAAACATTTTTTTTTTTCATTTTTTCGAAGTTTATTTTTAAGCTGAATAGCGTTCCTTTCAGCGACACAAGTGTACTTTTTGTGAACTGAAGTTCGGTTAATTACTTAAAAAGTGAGCTGAATAGAATGCTATTCATATACCTTCGAATAGCTGATTAAGCCCAAACATGCTATTTTATCCGAACTTTTGGTTGCTTGGGAAGGTACTTCCGGCAGTTTTTACGAAAGTGGCCAGGCTTTTTACAGTAAAGACAAACCTTTTCAGCCGGCTTGGCCGCCGCCGACGTCTTCAACAGCCTGCTCTCGTTCGAACCCTTCTCCATTCGCCGCTGGTATTCGTCAAGGAGCTTTGACTTAACTAGTTCCATCGTGATGTCGGCGTTGGGTCGACTTTCTAGGGCGGTGACTAGTCCATCATACGTGTCTGGCAAGCTTCGTAACACCATCGCCACCTTCACCTCTTCATCCAGCTGCAGCCCCGCAGAATTCAACCGCTCGAACAGGTCGTCAAGTTCGACCAAATGCGCCTCGAGATCGCCGCCTTCTGCCAAATTCTTGCTGCACATTCTCTTGAGTAGCGATACTCGGGATGTCACAGTTGCTTTTTCATGATGTCTTTGCAACGCCAGCCAAACGTCACACGCACTCACAGAGTTCTTAATGATTCCGAACTGTGACTCTTCAATGCAAAGCCCAATCGTGGCTTTTGCCTTTCGGTCCTCTTTGTTCCACTGGGCGGTGGGAGCCGCGGGTTTGGGCTCGTCTACAACATGCCACAGCTCCTCGCGTGTCAGTAACATTTCCATGCGAAACTTCCAAGTACTGTAATTAGTATTGGTGAGTTTCGGGAAACTGAACTTCGCTGCATCCGCCATCTTGCATGGCTTGCGGGATCCGACACGACGATACGAAAAACGACCGAGAAAACTAACTTTCCGCACGCGACTTCGAAATATTCCACCGGAAACCGTGGGCCCGTAACCTATTGGACGGTTCGGACAGAGATTCGACGTGAATAAAAGACGAAACACCGGAATAATTTCGGATTAAACAAGAACTGATTTTAATGAACTGATTCGCGTGTAAAGTTAACAGTGTGACAAAAGTAAGTGTGTGTATATGTAAACATTTTCTCTCCAGTGCTGCCATCGTTCATTATCGCTTCGTCCCAGTGCAAATACGATGTGCGGGCAACAGGCGTATCGTAAGCCTCGTAGTGTGAGTTCGATTCCCGCTCCAGTCGGTGGAAACTTTTCGTCAAACGAAAAATTCATCACTGGGCCACTGGGTGTTCTGTGTTGTCCGTTGTCTAGTGTAAGTAATGGCTGAAGATGGTGTGAATTGTCTTGTCTTTTTTTTTAAAGCACCGTCATACTGCAATACCTTTTTTCGAGCCTAATATTGACCGTCCAGTTCCAAACTGTTCACGACCGTTTGAAACAGTCGACGTTTCAAACGGTCGGTGAACGGTCGCTGACGGATTTGACAGCAAAAACGAGCGAGAAAGATTTCGCGCGCAAACGCGTATCTAAAAACATTCAATTGGTGAAACAAGGACAGCTGATCGGGCGCCAACTGATTCTTTGATCAGCTGTTGCCGGCAGCCAAGCCGCCAGCTTTTTGGCGCGGAAGTCAGGGGGTGTTCAGATGCAATGTTTATCAATGAATAAATTTATGAGGATATTTTTTCCGCGATAAATGTTGTGTATTTTCTAAAATAAGGTATAGTAAAGGCAATTTACCCAATAACCAAGGTAATTACCTATGTTTGAAGTTCTTGAAGACCTGAATGTTTGAAATAATGATGTGCTCGAAACTAATTTGCTGATTGATCGATTTCTATAGAATACATCGAGAATCCCCTCGATATTCGACGACTGTTCTGAACAGTTTCACAAACAGTCGGGATAATCCAACTTTGAACTGAATACACAATAAACAATTTAATATGATTTACATATTTATTTCTTCATACATCAATGCATTTTCTCGCATTATAAGTGCATGAAACTTTGGAAATCCATCAGCTTTACGATCCAACTGTTTAGTTGATTTAGTTGATAGAGAAAAAATAGTCCATTGCGCAATATAAATGATCAAACATATGACTAAGTTACAAGCTCATAATACAACTAAACTATTGTGGATTTAGCCGAGGGGGTCGACACAAATCTATTTGGTTCAATTACCATGCGATAAAACGTAATTTTCTTTGGGTTGCATATTTTTTGACGATTAAAAATATTTCATTGGAATAAAATCAATTTTATCGGATTTTCTCCATTTTCCATGGTTTTAGACATTTTAGCGCATTTTAACTCGTTTTAAGCTAACTATTCTCATCAAAATGGTAAAAATCTTATATAACTCAAAAAATCGAAAAAATTAAAAAAATCGGCTGAAAATCGCCCAATATCGCTCAAAGTGCTGCGACGTCGCGACGCCGCATATGACAGCTCTTTTGCTGGCTTTAAACAAATCAGCTGCGTCGGTCATTGACAGTTTAAACCGAGTTACAGCAAGTGCGCACATCGTGAGTTTTTTTTTGGTTTGTACTTCTTTATTCAAGGAAATTAGAAGAATTAGAGAAAATTTTGTCAAGTTCAAGTTCGGCCACCCAGAACTTGGTGTTCCAGGTTACTCGCAACGGGGTTGCACTGGTGGTCTCGTGGATTGTAGGCCAAACATAACCACCAGAATTCTTAGCGATGTCGAAATTTCTTCAATGGCTGCCTCTTCACTCGTCCAAGAGCCCATTGTGGTTGACGTCCGATGACTTCGATAAACTGCTCGTCCTGGCGATCATTGTGGACAACGGGCTTCGGTCTTGCTTCGGTTGATCGTGATGTAGGAGATCCAGAACTGTCTTGATGTTCCGACCAAGCACCTGCTGCGAAGGTGTCCTACAGTTTAGGAGTAGTCCTGTATACTTGAAGGAAAGTCTGGAGCGTTTCGGAAATGTTCTTCCTTGGTTCTTCCCCTCGTTGATTTTGCGTAACGACCTCTTCAAGGTGTCAACAAACCTTGCCATTTGGCCATATAACTGCGGGTAGTACGCTTGGTGGTACGGCGAGATACGGAAATGCTGAACGCCGTTCTTTCTGCACAAAGTCGCAAATTGCTCCGATAAATTGGGTGCCGTTGTCGGAAACGAAGACGTTTGGAATACCGAAACGTGCGAACATTTCATTAAGGAGCTCGGCGACTGCTGATCTCGTCGGATTCCCCACGATGCGGATTTCTGACAACTTGGAGAAAGCGTCCACAACTACCAGGAAGTGTCGACCGTTGAGCGGTCCAGCGGCACTCGGTGATGAGTGATTCCAGAGTGCATTCGCCTTCCACATTTGCCTCGAGCTTGGAAAGAAGTCTCGTACGGATGACGGCGTCCTTGGAAGATCGTAATCCCTAGATGAAAATCAGGCGCTGGAATTGATCCGCCGTGATGTTGTTAAGGTCGAAATCTTCGCAGCACCTGTTGACTGTTCCAGCGTACGTCAGGAAATAGTCGGCGTCGTCCTTGACCAACTCGAAACACAGGTAGCGCTTGCTGAACAACGAGATCCGTATGCCGAAAAGCTCTGATAGAGACGTCTAGTCAAATTAGAGTGCAAGTAACTAATGAAGATTTATTCATACATAATTCAACGCTTACTATGATCTAACATCCCCACTTAAGCGGTAATTCCTAACATTTTTCTCTCTTCAAACAGCTTTGAATTTGGTACAGGTTTTGTAAAAATATCGGCTGCCTGAAGGATTGATGATACGGTTAAAACAAATTGCCCTAGATGCTAATTGTTCTCGTACATAATGGTGTCTTATGTCTATGTGCTTGCTTCTTGAAGAGTAGCACACATCTTTCTCCGCCAGGCTGATGACGCTCTTGTTGTCGCAGTTGATCGGTACTGACATTTCGGTGCCATGAAGCTCTTGACGGAATCCTCTCCACCAAGCCGCTTCCTGGGTAGCAGATGAAAGTGCCATATATTTGGCTTCAGTAGTAGACAGTGCTACCGTGGATTGGCTTTTCGAACTCCATGAAACCGCACCGCCAAACTGCATAAACACGTAGCCGGAAACTGAACGCCGAGTTTCAACAACGTTTGCTCAATCTGCATCACTGTAGCCTTGGAAATCCTGCTCCGAATCAGCCCGGTACACTAGCTTGTGGTTTTTCGTCCCCTTCAGATATCGTAGAAAACGCTTCGCTGCCGTCCAGTGTGCTGATCCCGGATCGTTACTGAAGCTGCTGACAACACTTACCGCGTAGCTGATATCAGGCCGAGAGCATTGTGCAACGAATTGCAAACCACCAACCAGCTCTTTGAACAGAATACTTTTCATCCTTTCCATTTCTTCCACAGACTCCGGCTTCATCGCTTTGGTCAGCTTCTGATTGACGTCCAGGGGTGTCGATACTGGGTTTGACTCCTCCATCCGGAATCGCTTCAAAAGCTCATCAATATAATGCTCCTGGTCTATGGCTACCATGAGCAGGATTAACGACAGCCATTCGTCGTCCAGCACGAACCCAATCTCTTCTAGCGTGTGGCTCGTTGACATTATTTCGTCGACGTACTCCTCTACGGACGAGCAATCTTCCAACTCCAGCCTGGCCAATTTCCGCAAAAAGCTTATCTTCCGGTACCGCCCGCAATCTTGAAACGCCGTTTTCAAGCTGTTCCAGGCTTCCTTCGCTGTTTTGGACCGCTGGACGAGGCTATAGTTGTACGGCTCAATGCTGAGACATATGGTTGCCAGCGCCCTGTCTGACAAATCCGGATCCACTTGAAAATCGTCCGGACGATCTACCGCGCGCCAGGTGCCTTCGCGGATCATCACCATGCGCATCGCAAAGGTCCACGTGACATAATTCTCCCGTCCTTTCAGCTTCGGCACTGCCGGAAGCGAAATGCCACCATGTCCTGCAGCCTGGTTTCCTGTGGGCTCCAGAATATTGCCGGAACGCCGGGTCCGTGGCATCGCTTCGCTTCCTTTCTTCCTGCTTCGAGAAAAATTTTCGCTTTCGGCCGATAACAACGACCGTTTCTATGGAAACATTCCCGGGCTCATAACCTGATAGAGACGTCTAGTTAAGTTAGGGTCTGTGTCAATTGGCGAATTAAAATTAATTTTTACTTAAATTTGACAGTTCAACACTTAAACTTGACAGTTTTCCTAAGGAAATAATTATCGAACTGTCAAGTTTAAGTGAAAATTAATTTTAATTCGCTAATTGACACAGACCCTTAGAGTGCAAGTAACTAATGAAGATTTATTCATACATAATTCAACGCTTCAGTTTCTATACTGTCTCCTCGAATGTGTATCAGGTATCAGTAGGTCGGCTCCAGAGTCTCGAATGTGTAGTCACGGGGGTAGCTTGGCAGTGGAAAAGCACGCTGAGGCTCCGCAGCAACAATCGCAACTTCGCGCCGTCTTTTAGGGAGATGTACTAGCGGCCTAGCGGTACCAACGGTCGAAAACGAGGTCATTCTTCGGGTCGTACATGAACTCCCTCATGTTGAAGGCCAGGGATTCGATGGTGAATACCGAACTGTTCGTGGGCCGATGGGAATCGTTTTCTTGAATACCGAAACGTTCCATCATCTGCATCATCCGAGCGTTTTGTTCCGCTATATGTCGATGCTGGTCCAGGATTTGCTGATAGAGGTTTTGAATGTGGGCTTCTCCAGATTTTGCCGTATCGACTCTTGATTCAGCAGCTCTTCCTCCAAATCGTTAGATACTAGCGTGGGTCATCGGAACCGTTTTCTCAGATCAAAGCTTTTTTGGTTCCGTTTCGGGTCCTGAGTATCTGTGCAAAATTTGAGCACGATCGGTTGCGTCTACACTTTGCGCATTGCAATTGAAATTTGTATGGGATTTTGTATGGAAAAAAATATTTTTGGCTTTTTTGTCATAAGTTGAAAAAGTTTGTCTGAAACTTTTCAACCGATACTGTAAAATGATAGCCTAGGATGTTCTGAAAAACTTTGTTGAAGACCGCAAAACGATCCGATGCTTGTAAAAATAGTTATAACCAACGAACCACATGCATATGTTTATGTTTTAACATGTAAAGGAATAACAATAGCAACAAAATCATGCTGTTTCGGCAAGCAATGCCAACGCTATAACTTTTTTTCATACACGCTAAGGTCAGTTTACCTATTTTTCTAAAATATGGGTAAATCTTACTCAAATTTGCGTAAACTTTACGCAAACATGGGTAAATAAAACTTATATTTTGCAAAAGTGCACATTCGCATTTATGGGTAATATTTACCCATATTTGGGTTACAATTAGGTACACATTACCCATATTTGAGTCTTTTTTACCTATATTTGAGTATCATTTACGCATATTTGCGAATGTGCACTTTTTGGAAAAAAGGTAAACTGACCTTAGCGTGTAAGCATTAGATCACTTCGCGGTTTTCGACAAAGTTTTTCAGGACATCCTAGCCTATGTTTTCAATTTATCGGTTACATAGTTTTAGAAAAGTTCGAGCTTCCCATGAGAGAAATACAAAAAAGTGTGTTTTCCCATGTAAAATCCCATACAAACTTCAAACGCGATGCGCAAAACGTAGACATAACCGATCGTGCCCAAATTTTGCACACTTATTTGGGTCCTGAAATGGGATCAAAAAAGCTTTGATCTGATGGGATACCATTGAATTCTTCATTTTTCCATATAAACGATGACCCATTCTATTAGATACATCCCATGCTGTACTTCTTTATTCAAGGAAACTTTAGAACTAGAGAATTTTTTTAAAAATGCTGGGTTTTTATAACCCTAGTTTACCCGTTGCTAAAGCTAGTAGGGTCATGTACCATTTAGGCAGGTGTACCTATTTTGGGCACTTGTCGCTATAATTAAGTCAATATTAAACCTAACATCATAATTTTTGGTACACAGTATCAAATCAATGGGTTTGAAATTGACTTATTTATAGCAGCAAGTGCCCAAAATAGGTACACCTGCCCAAATGGTACAAAACCCTATGTCACTCTTTGACCATTGCCAAATATTTGACCACTTTTGGCAAAAGTCAATTTCTTGATTTTTGCTTTGGATGACCAAGCCATGTGGAAATTACACTGTTGAAAATGCTTTGACATACATGTACACAACAGTGTATGTGTTAAGCTAGTAGGACACTCTTTGACCAATGCCAAATGTTCGACCACTTTTGACTGTTGAATTTTGACCAAGATGTACCGGGCAAACAAAAATATTCGAAAAACGAATAGGGACAAAGAGAGCCCAACAACTTGCCAAAACTTATCTGTCAAAAGTGGTCAAATATTTGGCGTCTGGGCAAAGCGAGTACTAGCACCTTTAGTTCATCCAATCCCATCCGAAGGGGGTTTGGATTGTGAAAAGAAGCTAACCATGTGCGACTATGGAATCGAGTTCAGTTCTACGCCTACTGGCGACGGAGATAGTCGAGTGACTCCATAGCTTGAAGAAATAGAAGCGCCCGTCTAGCGAATTGGGAGTCGTGAGTTCGAGTCTCACCGGAATACGTGGATTTCTTTTCATAATTCAAATCTCAATTTGTTCATCGAGCACATGTTTCTGTTGTGCACATGTATGTCAAAGCATTTTCAACAGTGCACTTTTGACAGTTAAATTTTGACGAAGGTGTTTGCTCTGTCAAAAGTGGTCAAATATTTGGCATTGGTCAAAGAGTGTCATACTAGCTTATGGGTTGCTACCCAATATCAAATTAAATTTAAATTATTATAACTAATTATTATTATAATTATATCTATGATTGCTTTGACACTCTCCAACAGTTTGTAAACAACTTCTAAAGTGTTTGCGTTCAACAATGGATCATTTCTGGAAAGAAATATCGAAAAAAGTAGGTGTTGTACCCGATATTATAAGAATAGTGCTAGAGCAAGAAAAATATATACATGGAGGATTGGCATTCCTGGACGATAATGCCATCAGCGATATTGAAGCGGATATAAGGAGGTTCCCGGAAACGACAGGCAAAACGGAAAAAGAGTGGAATAAACTGCTGGATTATCATGGAGAACTAAAAACGTTCTCGTTTTCTGCCGGTGAGCGCAGCATTTTAAAAATGATCGGTGCCGCGGTGAAGGACCATGGGATATCAAAATTCAGCAGGTCGATGCTGCGCGGTCAAGTGACGAACGAGCAAGCCACTTCCTCGGGTGCGTCGGCGTCATCTCAGGCCTCAACTCTGAAAAACAAAATCGTCGATTTCTTCGAAAAAAAGTATGCGTGAAATATCATTTTTAAGCTCTAATTGTGTATATATTTGTATGTTTTTATAGGTACGGTGCAGAGAATATGTGTTGGCTTAAGGACCTATCCAGCACGGACATAATCCTCTCAAAAGACAGCACTGGACTGAAAGCGTCGGTGCCATGTCCATTTTGTGCCGCGAGGGTTCTAATCCGACCCGAAGCAACTGGAACATGGAAGATATCGAACTTTTCGACACACGTACGTGCAAAACATTTCTCCGCTCCGTGCCCGAAAGAGCGTCCCCATAAAGACACGCTAAAAAGGCCATATCCTGTAGAGAACTCGGAGAATGTGATGCCAAACTATCAGTCTTTCGGGTCAAGCTCACCCCAACAAACGTTACAAGAAGACTGGCTGGAATCAAGCGAAGTTACTCAGCTTGATCAACCCAAACAGGCAATACTCGGTTCGGCGCGAGTGCAGCAGTATGACGAGCTGAAGAACGAGGATCAAGAGAACGAAGACCTACAGCTGTACAATGAAATCGAATCTCCTAAAGGACACACTTTTCTTCTTCAAATTGAGGCCCAACCCCAGTACGCAGATCCGTTGGCATACTCGATTAATAACCAGTTAAACTAGCAAAACACTGCGGTGAGGCCGACCGCAGTGTTAACGAGATGGCCAACAAATCCGACACGATTATATCCATCTTATCCAAATGTTCCGATCGGTTGGAATCTAAGCCACCAAAAGGGCGGCGGTACACGACTGCTGAGATGGATTATTTTACCTACAAATATATACAAGGTGGTCGGGCAATGTACGAGTTTGAGCAAGCAAATAGCGTAGCACCCGATATCCGAACATGTCAAAGGTATTTGCACAAATTAACATTCGGAGTAGAACCAGATCGTTTAAGGATGGATGATTTCGCCAAGTTTCTTCAAATTAACAACTTTCCGAAAGCGTTTGTCCTTAGCGAGGACGCCACCAGAATTACTGGTGGAATTGGTTATGATATTACCAAAAACACGGTATATGGACTAGTGCCGCCACTGAACCAATATGGTATGCCAATTGAGAACTTCTTCACTGCAACCAGTCCCAAGAAGGTAATGGAGTATCTTGAGAAATACAGCATTGGGCGCAACTTGTATGTTGTAATGGCTCAGCCATTGTCATCCGATTCGAGACCTTTCTGTCTAATGTATACCTGCTCAGACAACAAATTCAAAACAGAAGATGTGCTGCGACGATGGGCATTCACCGAAAAGGAATGTGAAAAAGTAGGAATTACACTGGCTTGTCGGGCATCCGATGGTGACGCCCGATTGGTGCAATCTATGCTGCAAAAAATGGATATACCTAATACAGATTCGAACCCTTTCGGAGCGTGGTATACATGCAAATATACGACGAACAACATATGCATTCAAGACCCGACACACCTCATAAATAAATTGAGAATGCGAATAATGAGAGTAGACAAACAGCTGATAATTGGTACTTGTACTTGAAAAATAAAAGAATTTTTAACATAACACACTTCACTTTTTTTAAGGT
This sequence comes from Aedes albopictus, assembly GCF_035046485.1. Taxonomy (NCBI): domain Eukaryota; kingdom Metazoa; phylum Arthropoda; class Insecta; order Diptera; family Culicidae; genus Aedes; species Aedes albopictus. Next base: position 335,671,241 of record NC_085136.1, on the reverse strand, counting down.
TCCTATGTGGTATCAAGGGCACACCTGGTGCAGCTGCTTGCATTACCAAGAGACCAGCATGGGCTTACTCCATCGGATTTGGACACATCCGACAAGATGAAGTTCAAGCCTGTTCAAAAGATTACACAACCGAGAGTCATAAATTTATTGCGTACAACTATTCCCGAAAGTCTTGCCACTGCAATCTATTTGGAGTTGATGAACAATATCATGCAATCTTTTATGAATGACGATATGACAACAGAGGATAGAGTGTTCAATGTCTGGTGAGTTAAGCTTTACCTTTACACGAAAAAAAAACAGATTACCTAAAAAATGCGTTAAAAGAACGCAAAAATAAGTAAAGGGTGGTACGGTCAAAATTTGGTCACACCATTTTTTTATAACTTTCGACTGCGTACAGTTACTGTAGACATTCGATAACTGCAACATGTTTAAGTTTCAGTTAGCGAACAAAATTCGATAACTGCAACGTCAGATAGCCGTCAACAACCCATCAATTGACGTTAAATGAACGAAAAATTCATTCGATTGTTCATTTGGGCTAACTTGGCGCACCGTTTTGACGGATAGCGGTGCGATAACTGCAAATTTGTTGCACTTACCGGACTTGCAGTTAAAAAGCATTGCAGGTAAACCGTTTGCACCGACCGAACGTCTACTGTACACCAAAACAGCTTATTTTTAGACCAGTAATGGTACATTATAGGGGAACTTACGTATTTTCGGCAGTTTTGTTCTCTTCGTCATGGGGGGTTTTTTGAAACCTGTAGGTCTCAGAGTTGGCCTCAAATCCTTCCCAACCAAGCTGAGTTATATGCCCAAATTTTAGGAAATTCGGCCCACAATAACTCCTCATGACGAAGAGAACAAACCTGCCGATAATACCCTTCGTCACCCTATGTAGCTTATACCATACCATTTGTCTGTGGTATAATCATATTAATTTTTTTTCGTTTCTCCACGCTTGCTTGTACGGATGCGACTGTTGAAACCTTGGTGGAAACTATTCTCAATTTAGTTGAAAATCGGAGTTTTTCACTAGCGAAGTTGGATTTTCCTCCAAATCCATGCGTCGGACCTAACTTCGGAAGTGGTGCGCTGTATAGTAAACCTGGTCTGCTATACAGCGCACCACTTCCGAAGTTAGGTCCGACGCACGGATTTCGAGAAAAATCCAACTTCGCTAGTCGAAAATTCCGGGTTCCAACTACACGGACAATATGACGACAATTAGGTACAATAAAATATGAACACTATACTACCTATAATCGCGTAACTGTCCCAGCAAATATGGGACTGATATGCGATCATAGGCAGCATACATCAGCATAATCATGATAATGAGATGCAAACATGTGAATTAATATTGAAATATTCTTAATCAATAATTTCAGGTGTGGACTTTTCTTCATGCGTGCATGGCGCAGGTCGTGTGTGTCTAAACACAAGCATATACAGCATTGCATTACTACCAACGCTTATTGGGGATTAGAGATCAATGCGCACGCTTTGATAAATTCCATTATTCTTTGCCGGGAAAAAGGATATGATTTGGATATTACGTTGTGGCAGAGTCAAGCATGTGAAAGTTTCTTCCGTTCTGCTCGATCATTTTCATCTACCGAATCAACTGTTGTAAATTTTGATATGAAGACATTTGAGTCAAGGCTTAACCGGATCGAAGCTAAAACTGATATCATGTACAAACAAAAAGATAACTTCACTTTTCCTCGTTTAAAGAACCAAGAAAAGAGCAGCAAACATTCGCAGTTACCAACGAACATACAAATATCGAATGTAGTTCAGAAGGCAGAAATCGAAGCGAAACGTCTTCTCAAGTCACTTGGAGTAAAACTAAGCGTTGATTCTTTCAAAGAGTGTATATACATACGAAAGCCTAAAACAAAGCCAGATCCACAAACTGGAAACTTTGAATTTGTGCCTGTACCCGATGAACCATGTGAAGTCATTAGAGATAGTGATGAAGACTTAGTGTATGATTGTGAAGAACTTTTGACAGGTACTGATGTGCAGCTGCATGTTAAAGATGCTTCTGGTTTCAACAAAAGAAACACGTTTAAAATTCGCAACAAAAATGGTAAGATTGTTCACGTGAAAAAATCGACTTTTATATGGATGCTTCAATCGGAAACGGAAAGAGTTTCGCCCGACCGGTTGCAAAGATTCAAAGAGTTGCACAAAAATGAGAATTTCGTAGCGATATTTCAAAACATACCACTCCAGGATATAAGAATAGGAGAGTGGGTTTTGATTAGTTATACTTCAAAACTTCTCGTATGTAATGTATACGGTTTTATATATTTGAGTGGCAAAAGAACAAGTTATTCACGAACAAGTGCTCCTATTAGGTGTCCTGAGGAAGCTTTCGCAAGAGGATTAGGAACAAAGGGGTCGTTTTTTGAATTATCGTTTATTGACGGGGATTACATATTGGAGCTATTGGATAATAGTGAAAAAATCTGTATACAGATAGAAAATTATAAAAGCCACCTAACGAGACCTGAAGTAAGCGCAGGGTTATTATTGTACGGAAAAGATTCAGCTGCCTATATCAAGGCTTATATGGACGGGCCCGTTCCCATATTTTGATTAATTCAAAAAGAGGTAACTATCTTTGAACTTAAAAAAATCATAACTAGACTGCAATGTGTCAAAAACTACGCTATTTGAAAAACTTAACACAGCGAAAAAAAAACACGAAATTCAGAATCAGAATGTACTTGAAAATGGACAGATTTAATAAAATTTATCAACTAAGTTCGGGTTTCGTCGGAAATATACAAAATCTTAGAATTGTAGTAATAAAAACAATTTTATTGAAATATCACATAGGAAAATAGGAACGTCATGCTTTAAGCGGGTAGATTGAGGTTCAAAAGAGGTAACCTTACAAAAATATTGGGGATTTCATACAAAAATAATGACATGTAAGGAAGGATGAGGGTTGTTTTATTTTATAATTTACCTATATTTGTATAACATTTTTTCTTATCGAGCGCCATCCGGAATAGACCCTGTCACTTTTCACTGCACGCAATTTGCAGCTCGCTATTTGGTACGGTGTCAAGTCTAGTTAAGAATCGCCTCTGACTGAAGTGCTCAATGGTACCCCTATTGAATACCAATTTCAGGAAAGTTATCTCGTGAGACAGCATCCATTTTTTACATATCGGCATTTGTATTATCCTAAATCTTTTGTATGAACGCTCGTAACTCTCGATCATATTTCAGCCCTCCTTCTTCAGCATTACGTAATTTGTGGACGGCGCCTAATATTAATCGGATTGATCACCTGCATGCGGCCACATAAGCCATCACGACATTCCTCCAGTTGAGGTGTTTGATTGAAAGACAGAAACGTGATAATCAGTCGATTATTGTATACTGATTTCACAGCACTTTTCCTCCCATATCGATTCAACATATCCGAAGAAATGACAGTCTATCCGGGTCCAATACATTTGAGGGATCATGCTTGTCCTTATCATGTTGGTCGATTTCTGCGTCGTGGTATCGCCGATAGATTTTAACGTCGGATCCAGCCAGCTGCAGGCAAATTCACAGCACAAAACGTTTCGTCTCGTGTTTCATTGATGTAGGATTCCGGAATGTTTCTGCGTCCCACTAATTCGAGCAGAAGTTGTTTTGAAGAACAATTACTGGCAGGCGTAGCAAAAGTAAATTCACACACGATGTAGCTATTATTGGTGCTCTGATGGGAACATCTTATCGCAAAATTAAAAAAGAGAAACATTACAAAATTCAGCAAAATCAACAGTGAGACCAAAAACTTACTTCAAATTACATCACGTATAATACCAGGTACTTTTTGGCAAATTGAAAGAAGAAAGATAGAAATAAAAATATCTCAATGTTTTTGTTTTCACTGAATAAAAAAAAAAACGGGAAATAATTTGACATTTCTTGAATAGGGATGTGCACGGATTATATTTGATTCGATATGGATATGCTAAAATTAAAATCGATTTTATCGGATATTTCAGATATGAAAGATTTTCATCGATTTTGAAATAATTTGATCAATTATATTGTAATTATGAATAGAAATGTAAATTCTTGTGAGATATGACTGGAAATCGAGAAAATCGGGAAGAGTCGACCCCCTCGGATTTAGCACCAAATTGGTATCGGAAATAACTTCATTGACTTCCGCTGCCTTTCTTAACATAACGTCGGAAGTAGTGCGCTGTATAGCAAATCTGATGCTCTATTCAGCGCACTACTTCCGACGTTCCGACGCTCCTTCGAGGCGCGTCACTTTTTTTTCTTTTCCTCGACGGCCTTCGAGACGCGCCCCTTTTTTGCATTTCTCGACGGCCTTCGAGGCGCGTCTTTCCAGGCTTCCGTCAGGGGTTTTGGGGCGGCCTCCGTGACGTGCTTCCATAGATTTTCGCGAATAAGCAGCATCTCGACCTTGAATCTCCAACTTTCGTAGCCTCCGCTCCGTAGCTTCACAATAAAAAAAAAACTTGCTTCCGTCCATTTCTTCTTTTGAAAAAATCTTCCAGAATCTTCTAGTTAAAAACGGCCCATAACCTATTGGGATCTGCCGTAGATCGGATAACTGTTCGGTTCGAAGGTTGGGATCTAACTACTGAATCATTTTATTGTACTATGTCAAAGTACAAAATATCATGGCCTTCTTGTTCATCAAGCGCCTACTCTCCAACACGGGCTTGCTCCCGGAAGTGAAATTTATCGAGGAACGGTTCCGGAGTTCACCTAGATATGGTTCCACAATCTTACCGGAATGCTTGCAAAAATAGTTTTTGTATACTTCCGAAAATGGTTCCGGAATACTTTTGGACGATTCCAATTTCTACGCACAGTTCTGAAATCCTTCCGGAAGTGGCCCTAGAATCCCTCCCGAAATGGTTTTCCGGAATCATTCCAGAAAAGGTTCTGAAATTATTTTCGAAGTTCAAAAGCCAGAAAGTCACTCACCTGAGGTTTCTGCTCTAGATAGCTTCCATCGACAGAACCGGTTACTGTTCCGCCGCATTTCAGGAACCGTTCCGAGCAGCATTCGCACAAATGATGCTGAAAGAGAACGACTGTTGAACGTATACTCACGTCACGAGTTTAACGTAATGTCCACTTACCGTTATGAGTTTTGAGGCGCCATTCCTACAAATGGTACAGATTCTAGGACACATCCTGGCTGAACCGGAAATCCTTGTTTGATTCCGAAACTTTTATTTTCGCGTCTTCAGCAAAACATAAACATTCCGGCAGTGATGCCATCGCCAAATTTTGAATATTCCCTTTTTTGGATATACCTTACCTGTACCCCTGAACAAACCTTGATCCACGTTGGGCAAACATTGTATACGAACGAAAAGACAAAACGAACCGCGAGTAAAAGTGCCGAACACGGGTCGAACGCCCGAACGTCGACGGCTGGCTGTCAAAAACTCGTGTCCGCGTTATTCAATCGACAACAACGAAAAAAAGTTCTCCGCGAATTTTACGGAATAATCGGAAGTTTTCACACGGAAATCCCACCAGAATGCGTTTCTCGGCGGTTCTGCTCCGACAGCACATCGGGTTCCACTTCAAGAAGCACTGGATCGTCCAGGGCAAGCGCGTTCCGGCGGAAACGGGAGCCCAGGCGGAATTAGCCGCCCGCGGCATACCGGTGGTGGATCCGAACGAACTGATCAGCGAGCGGCGGGTGGTCGACCCGAGCCAGCGGGTACAAGTGGTGGGCCAATTGCCTCCGGAGGTCCAGTTGGACGAGAATCATCCGCTTTACAAGCGGGAACAGTGCTACCTGTATAGGGATCGGAACGTGCTGCTGGAAGGTGTCCGGCAGGCGCAGGTTCTGCTCAATACGGTAGTGTATGATGAGCTGCCCTTGAGAGTGGAGGAGCGGCTGGACAAGATGAAGATTCCGACCCCGCTGGATCGGTCCATGCAGCAGTCGGTGCTGGCAGCGCTCGTGTTCGACACCGAGCAGGTTAAGACTGCGCTGGTCAAGGATCCGGAACGGCCAGCGTTCAAGTTCCCTCGGGTGTATGGGATTTCCAACGAGAAGAGGAAGTTAGTAGAGATTCTTCTTGCTGAATGTTCTGAATTATTAACATTTTCCCTCTTTTCAGTCGCCTGATTCTCTCCAAACTGGTGACCCACTGCGAGCGCTTCCTCGGCCCGGAAGTGTCCTCCAACCGGAAGATAATCGCCAACACCCAGTTCATCGTCCCCGTCACCAAAGACCTCGATCGGATTCAATTCTCGCTCAAAGTGGACAGTTTCATCACTTCCACAGCCCCCATCAAACCGCTGGACAACTCCGTCTACCGTCCGCAGGATCAATCCCTGCCGGACATCCACCCCGTCAAGGAAACGGTCACCATCCCGACCACGCATTTCTACGAGTGGCAAAACGAGTACCCCATCAGTCGGCAGTACCGGTTCTCCCATCCGCATACGGTCCTCCTCCACTGCTCGCCCGACTCCGTGGCGAATATGTTCGAAACCCCCGTAACCGACGACCAGAAGGAAGCCCGGGCCATGATCAAAGCCTTCACGGTGGCGGCTGCCCGCGCCCGGCAGCTGTACGGGGAGGACGTTCAGGCCCTTCCGGCCCCCATCAACGTGCAGGTGGTGCAAACCGACAGCCATTGGTTCCACTTTGGAATCTTCCAGCTTAACACGCTGAACCTGAAGGGGGAGGAAGGTGGTCCAAGCAGCCAAAGTCGGAACTTGTGGTTCCGGAAGCCGCGAATGGATCTCTATTCGGAGTGTGGCTATCGGGTGGGTAAACCGGCGCTGGTTGATTACAATCGCGAAGTGCTGCGGCATATGGCTGTGTTCTATGGAAGTAGCTAGAGTGGTGGTAGTGGCGGTGAAGAGCAGGGGGTTTCGGAAGTTGTGAAAGTGAAATGTGGGGAATGTGGCATACGAAAAGAAGAAGTTGAAATAATAATGCTGAATTAGTGAATAGTGAATGGTGTGTGAAGAGAATTCATTTCATCCGAACCTTCCATCAACGAAGAGGAAATTATGAGAACGGGCTGGGACTGGCAACTGGTAAGTGAACATTTTGTCTCCATTCAATATTCAAAATAAATTCCAAATGCAATCCAATGGTTTCCTTTCGGGATTCTTGTATTAACATTAAACATTGTCACAATGTTTTAATATCCAAACTGTAATTTCCTTGATCTTATATATGGTACATCCAATAGGTTATCGTTATGAATAAATAAAACAATTACAATTACAATTGATTAAGTGTAGAATTAGCTATAAGTTAAAATACACATTAATAAAAAAAAAAAAAATACAATTTATCCTCCCCAGGGTTTATGTGAGGATTTATCCTGAGATTATTCCAGGAATTCTTTCTGGAATTCCATTGAGAATTCCTCCCGGGTTTCCTTCGGAGATTTCAAGCACTCTTCTAGTATTTTCCATGAATTCATTGATTTCTCCCGGGATACTTCTAAGAATTCACGCGGTATACACTTAATTTCTTCGCTGACTCCTACCGGGATTCCGTCTGGACTGTTTCAAAGATTCCATCAAGAATTCCTCATTCCAGCATTCTTTCTGGGCTTTCTTCCGGTTCTAGTTCTTCATTGATAACACCTGGGATATCTTCATCAATTTTCCTTGGAATAAGAATGGAAAATTCTTATTCATTCAGGAATTCTTTCAAGGATTCTTCTCGGGATTCTTTTAGAGATTACATATTACGCGGAAATTTAAAAAATTGGATTTTGGTGCGGAAATAACGCGCACCGGGCTATCATCGCGTAGAAGAAAATGAGCATAGTATGCGGTTAGGTATTCAATTTATGTTTAGTGAAGAAATCTCAGATGAAGTGAGCACTGTCACTATTGTACTTGAATTGCATGGTGGTATTGAAATGTTTTAGATGTAGCCGTAAATCAAACTACTCTGTTTGACGGTTGTTAGGGAAGTGAAAATTTTATTAACATAAGAAACCTAAGACTACTATGATTGATAATGCGCTGGACTGGACGCATGGCTCCTACTCATTCCGACACTCCTCCTCGGACAGATCCGGACGCAACCCGATCTCCCAACGTAGCTTATCCAATCGAACTCGCTGAAGAGGTTTCGTCAGCATATCTGCAAGCATCGATTCCGTCGGACAATAGCGTAGACTGATGATTTTTTTCTCTTGCAGATCACGATAAAAGAAGTACTTGGTTTCGATATGTTTGCTGCGCCGCTCGATTTTGTCGCTCTCCACCAGCTTGATACAGCTCTGGTTGTCTTCGAGCACTACTGTTGGACGCTGAGCTTCTCCAATTTCTTCAAGCAATCTTCTGGTCCAGCAAAGCTCTTGGCATCCTTCGGATAGGGCAACGAATTCCGCTTCGGTGGAACTCAGTGCCACGCAATTTTGCTTTCGCGATCCTCACGCAACGACGCCGCCGCCAAATAACAGCAGGTGACCGGAGTTTGATTTCCGATCGCGGTAGTTTCCTGCCCAGTCAGCATCCGTTGATGCATTTGTACAAGTCCGTCCGTAGTGGAACCTAGTTGCAGCTTGTGGTCGCTTGTGGTGGACAAGTAGCGCAGAACCCGTTTCGCCTCATTCCAATCTTGTTGATTTGGACTGCTCGATTTCTGCGCCAGGATGGACGTACTGACAGCGATATCCGGTCTCGTCTGAACCGCTACGTACAGCAGACCACCGATCAGACTCAGATAGTCCTTGTTGTCTGGCAGCTGATCCATCTCCTCCTTATGCTGGAAGTAGCCTGGGTCCAGACAGAGGAGTCTTCGATGGTTTCGCATTTTCCATGTTGAACCGTCGCGCGAGCTTCCGGATGTACGCCGCTTGGTTCAGCTTGTACCCGGCTTCGCCCTTCTCCACCTCGATTCCCAGGAAGTGACGGATATCACCGAGATTTGACACGGTGAAATTAGCTTGAAGACTCTTCAAGATTGACTTGAACTCCTCCTCGGTCTGCGTAACGATCAGCATATCATCGACGTAAATGAGGATGTACGCAGTCTTGCCGTTCCTCCTGCGGATGTACAGGCACGGATCCAGCTTGGACTGCTCAAACCCCATGGCCTTGAAAACGGAATCCACCTTCCTATTCCAAACGCGAGCGGACTGCTTCAATCCATACAGGCTCCTCCTTAACCCTTATGTGGCCGACAGGGTACCCGGGTACCCAGCGCCAATTTAAAAAGCACGGTGGAGAAAAAAGCAAAAAAATTGTCCGACACATAACGGTTAAACGACACACGGTGCGGTCGTTACCAGCAGCGTACCCCTCCGGCTGCCGCATGTAAATCGTTTCCTCCAATTCGCCATTCAGATACGCAGTCTTGACGTCGACGTGCTTGACAATGGATTTCCTCTGGCTGGCAACCGTCAGCAACGTCCGGAAAGTGACTTGCTTTGCCACCGGCGCGAAGACTTCGTCGTAATCGGTGCCATACTTATGGGTAAAGCCCTGCGCTACGATTCTCGCCTTGTGCCTGACGACGGCTGCCTTCTCGTCGACCTTCGTTTTGAACAGCCATTTGCATCCGATAGCCTTCTTGTTCGGAGGAAGTTGGACCAGCTCCCACGTCTCGTTGTCCATCAACGCGCGAAATTCCTCATCCATGGCGGTCTGCCACCTATTCGCGTCAGGACCTCGCATCGCTTCCGCCGGTGTCCTGGGATCATCAGATCATCTAGGCGAACGCCTGCTCGCTTGCAGACCTTGCCGGGAGCCACTGGGACCGGATTGGTCCACTGGATTGGTGGGAACCGATGTTGTCGCTGCGAATTGTTTTCAGCTTGCGCCCCGTTTGCCTCTCCGCGAGGCTGTGGAACTGGTTGAATGCGTTCAACAGCTCGGTTTCGGACTTCTGCTCGAGAAAGTAGATGAATACCCTCCTCGTCTTGTCGTCGGTGAATGACACGTAGTATCTGCTTCCACCTAGTGACGCTTCCTCAATGGGGCCACAGACGTCCGTGTGGCCTAGTTCCAGAACCTCGTTCGCTCGCCGACCCGTCTTGGGAAAAGGTAGACGAAACTGCTTTCCTTTGGCACAATTCACGCAGTTTCCCATAGACGACTCCTTGAAGTGCACCCCGGAGACCAGGCCATTCTTCAATGCGCTGAGACTGTGCACGTTGAGGTGGCCCATCCGCCTATGCCAGTCATCCAGATTTTCGGGTGGGGACGCAAGTGATAGCGCTCTGCGGTCTTTGTGCCCCTGGAACACGAAGTCACGAACAATCCGTTCTTCACGTCGTGGCTTCCGGTCGCGATTACCTCTCCTTCCGGGTCTGTTACCGTCACGCCTTGATTGGTGAACTTCACTTCGTGGCCGCGTCGTACAATCTGGCTTACCGATAGCAAATTGTGGGACATCGTAGGAATGAGCTTCACGTTGTGGACAGTGATGGGATTTTCAGGCCAACACTTCGGCTTCAAACGCGCGGAACCGGTAGCTACGATGTTAATCGCTCCTTTGTCGGCCGCCATGACCACACCGCTCGCCACCCGATCATCGATCAGTAGGTTCCGATCCTTCGTGAAATGATCCGAAGCGCCCGAATCAAAAATCCAGCTGTCGCCGGTCACACCTCCATCCGTAGCCAGAATTGTACAGAAGGCCGATCCTTTCTTCGCTCGAGATTGCCTTGCCATGTGCCCGTACTTACTGCATCCTCCTCTCCTCTTCTTGGCGTAACGTCCTCACTGGGACAAAGCCTGCTTCTCAGCTTAGTGTTCTATGAGCACTTCCACAGTTATTAACTGAGAGCTTCCTCTGCCAATGACCATTTTGCATGCGTATATCGTGTGGCAGGCACGAAGATACTCTATGCCCAAGGAAGTCAAGGAAATTTCCTTTACGAAAAGATCCTGGACCGACCGGGAATCGAACCCGTCACCCTCAGCATGGTCATGCTGAATACCCGTGCATTTACCGCCTCGGCTATATGGGCCCTACTTACTGCATCGCTTGCATTCCGATCCCTTCGGCTGTTCAGCTGACCTTTCCTCGGTTACGCCGTTTTTCTGCCTTGGGGGGATCGGTTTCCGTCCTACGAAAGCGATACTGTCCGCCGTCGATCCGACTTCTTGAAGCTCCTGAGCTTGATAAGGGGCTTGATGCTGCTGACCTTGTGGAACTGCTTGACGATCCGCTGATCCATTTCCGGTGAACATCTTCACTCTTCTTTTGAAAAAATCTTGAAAAAAGAAAAGAACAATTTTTCTTGCTGGGCTCACAATCTTTTAGATGTAGCCGTAAATCAAACTACTCTGTTTGACGATTGTTGGGGAAGTGAAAATTTTATTACAATAAGAAACCTAAGACTACTACGATTGATAATGCCCCGGACTGGACGCATGGCTCCTACTCATTCCGACAGTTTTTTTTTCGTTTCCGTGAAATTTTAAAATCGGTTTGGAAGAAATGGCTTGGTGTTACGCCATCCGCTAATGGTATAGTAATTTAATGTAATTAATAGTGATAATGAAATAAGAATGAAGAAAGTGTGAATTCGATTTCGTGATCGCGGAACTTTTCCGTAGCCGTATCGTGGAACCATAAGCGGTACGCCAATCGTCTATAATAATGCCTGTTGGGTGGTAGTGCGTAATGAATTTTGTGAATTTATTGATCGATTGCAGAGAATTACAAAATTCCTAAAAAGGCGAAACATTAGAACTTTTACTTATACTTAACATTAACATTCTAACTTACTGTAGTGTTTGCTACCACACAACAATATCGCAGTCGGTTTGGGTATGGGCCTCTTCGGTCTAACGGTTTAGTCTGCTAATCTAGGAGCATATAGCATTAGGCATTTCAATCCGACTGTACTTATGACACGGCTTACCTGTCATAGATTAACTAGCAATCTAATTGCACACAAATCTTATTGTGTCATGAACGAAGGGCTTAATCGTTCAGTAAGGAACTAGATTGAAGGGTATTCATTAGTTTAAAGTTACAAACTACATGATTCTATCTCGCCATTCACAGCTCTATAGTAGGTGTTTGAGCTTCGAGTTCAACAAGGACAAGAAGGCAAGAATAAGAGGAAGTGGCTCAATCTAGCTGCGACATAGAATGGGAAAAATATGGATTTATCGAATTCACTAAGTTTATCCTATGTCACTTGTTACCTACGATTGTGTTATCTAATATAATTCAAGTTTAACACTTTTTACTCCAAATAGATATAAATGTTGATACTAAATTTACAATTTGCTAATAATCATACAACACGCGTTCGCATAGGATGTATCTATCTAGCTATTGTGCCTCAATGTTCAATTGTTCCTCTCTTGTTGTCATTCCTACTATTTGCGGGCCCAGCTACGGGTAGGTAGCTGTTGTTCAGCGTCGGTTACATTGGGCATAAGGGGCTCGACGGGCACTCACGTAGCGCAACCCACAATGCCCTTCGGAAGTCATTGCACAGTGTTTTATTTTGCCGATTTTGTGCGCTTTTTTAATAACGTTTCAACCGATGACCTTAGCGATATAGTTTCTTCGGAGAAGTTTCTACATTAGACAAGGCGCATCTTTTGACATAAAGAGTTGAATGATCAATCCACCTATAAGTGAGATGAAAAAAATATTTTTTCAAAAAATGCAGATAGACGTTTGATGTCTTCGGCGAAGTTGTGCAAAATGCAATTTAGAACAACTTTGTCAAAGACGCCATAATGCTCTTTCTAAGTTGATGATTGGACTTAAATAAAAATGCTTGCAAGGACTTGGCCAGGTGTGTGGAGCTGCGTGGGTCTATGGCATTGTAGATAGTAGCGAAATCAGCAATGTCAATAGATATATTCAACTTTGCAACTCCATCCAAGATTTGTGCAAGTATTCATGCTATGCTTTGCTATGCTATTGTGGCTAGGATAGGATGCGTCACGTAGTCATCCAATTTGAGACCAATTCGCTGTCAAACGCAGACCAGTCGCTGATTGGTCGAAATTGAAATCCGTTTGCTGCGATCAGATCGCTTAGTTGTTAACATGACCGTGTTGTTAGTTTGTAGGTTTAGTATTTGATAACAATATTTAAAATCATTGTATATTTTTATTTGAGCCTCGTCGCTTCAAATATGTCAACATTCGGCAGTAAATCAACCTTAAGTTACTCCCAAGCCCGAACACCGATTAAAACCATTGATTTGGTGTAACATAAATTGAATTTTTGGTATATTTCACTATAAATGAAAGAATTTTGTGTTTGAAAGCATTATAAGATGCTAGCTTTTCTATTCCAATTGTAAAGGGTGCTTTATGGTGCGAAATATGCATCCAAATTTCAATCGTATTTAAATTGCTTGAAAGATTTGGAATAAACCAAAGTGGCAGCACTGTACTTTCATCGTCGACGGAATCGAACGGGCGAATTTCTATTGTCACATCAATAGAAATACACTAGAACGCCAATGGCGCTGTACTCAGTTTTCCTATTTAATTATTTTAATAACTTTAGTTGTAATAATTGATTATGTTTAAGTGCCCACCTTGTAGAGGACCTTTTGTTTTGGTAAACCAAATTTATTTGACACTTATAGTACCGCTACTGACGCTGTAAGGGCGAGGCAAACTAGATGTTAGTCACTCTCTCTCTCTCTTTTTGGCGTAACGTCCTCACTGGGACAAAGCCTGCTTCTCAGCTTAGTGTTCTATGAGCACTTCCACAGTTATTAACTGAGAGCTTCCTCTACCAATGACCATTTTGCATATGTATATCGTGTGGCAGGCACGAAGATACTCTATGCCCAAGGAAGTCAAGGAAATTTCCTTTACGAAAAGATCCTGGACCGACCGGGAATCGAACCCGTCACCCTCAGCATGGTCATGCTGAATACCCGTGCGTTTACCGCCTCGGCTATATGGGCCCTCAGATGTTAGTCACACGAACAGTATTGAAGAATCATTATTAGTTCAGCTGCCAAGGAGAAAGGACACTCCCTGGCCAAGTTCGCAGGGGTTGACGGTATTAAAGTGAAGGAGTTTCATTTTGATTATTGTAATGTAGTGTTCTTTAGTGAAACATATCACCTTTTTAACACTTTAATGCGCCTCCAACGGTTCATCACGAACCGGCTGCTGCAGATGGAGTATGGCTGATCATATGCATCAGACATGCTCGATAAACATGGAGGATCCGCCAGGGCTCATTAGAGTCTATTCCCAAGCAATAGTTCCAAGTCGGTTGGATTTGAGAAGGTTTTGATGATCGTTACAAATCCTAATAAAAGCATTATAGGATTTGTGACAGGTTTTGGAACCTTTTACAGCCAGCTGACTTCAAAATGTTGTTTGGGCTCTATTTCCCACGTTTCTCGGTTGATTTTGATTAGTAATTCATTAATGTCATAGTTGCTTTTTCGAATTTTTACAATGTTGGTCATATTTTCTTTAAATAAAGCAATTAAAATCGACCGAAGAATTAATAGTGGGAAGGAGATTTGCAGCACTTAATTGTGCTGATAGATTCGAAGCTAACGTACGAACACTTAAACGCATTGTTGACGTCAATGCGTTCGACGTGACAGTTTGGACGAAAAACTGATTGCTTTTTATTAACTGAACAACGTTACTTTTGTATGACTAGGTTGACATTTCTAGGCCGCGCATGAGAATATGACATGGTTTATCTTGGTAGGACCGATAGGACAATTGAACGAATTTGAACATTTTTCATAGTATTTGTAGGAGGACGAATACATAATAGTTGACAAGCAATCTTTATTATTTTAAAATTTTATTGCAATCAACTGACCAACTTGACGTATTTTTGTTTATCTCTTAGATGGCATTTTGACACCAACAGAAAAATATCAGAAGTTCAGCTGCATGTTTCTGTGGGTTTTGGACCGATGACAATTTAAGGACACAAGAGATGAACACAGAGAAGTAGAAAACGATTAGCGAAATCAAGAAAACAATTTGACACAGGATCGACTATATTTTAACATACAGGGTTTGATTGATTCGATGAAAAAAAAAACAAACATACGACAACTGACTTAACGAGAAGAAAAACATATTGAACCATACCACAAAATCGAACAAGACGACAAACACAAACCGTGTGACCACAACACTACATAGGCAAATCCTGACTGACTGACCAATTGAAAACTTTCCAACCTTCTACCGATACCGTAACTTTCTGAGTCAGTTTGCAACAGTGTCTTAATGGATATCATTTTCCGCGTACGGCTGGTAAACTGCTTCTGAAAGATTACGTACTCTTTCCTATCTTCAGGTCTAGTGTAGAGGTTTCAACTCTATTCAGAGTGCAGCTAGAAACCTAGCAAAAAAAATATTGTTATGAATCTGTTTGTGCACATTTGTTGTTACCCATCTTTCGTGTATTTACTCAACTAGCACTGTAAAGTTCGTCACTTCGAGTGTCGGCCTAAATTCTTAGTATTCATTTCATTAAAACTACTATTGTACAGTTCACATATTTGATGTTGCCACGATGGGAGAGCACGTTGAGCACCGGTTTGTCCACATCTGCTAGAGCTTTTGGCTGGGGGTGGGTCTGGTTTGCAGGTTTAGCGGGGGCCTACCACAATTTGGGAGTGTGAGGGGGGGGGGATCTCTGCATTGAACTCACTACTCATCAATTCCGTGGGGAATCTAGAAGACAATTGACGATAAGATTCGAAAAAAGCTTGCAGTTGGGAACTAGACTAAAATAGTGACCGATAGAAAACAACGCGCTAGACAGCATTATTATTCATTTTTTTTTTTTAATATTTACCCATAGGCTTTTCGCCGGTTGGCAGCAGTGTTGCGAATACTCACTTGCAAGAGTGATACTCATTTGCTTCTATCTCAGTCCAGAAGCATGCTATCAGAAAATGATGTTAGAAGGGCTTTTAGATTGTTGTTTAATCTAAAAGTTTGCCGAATAAAGTAAAGGTCGCAGACGCATACCAAAGTTGCGAGAGAGCTGTGAGTACAAGGTGAGTAAAATTCGTGAAATTTATACTCACCTTGTACTCACAGCTCTCTCACGGTTTTGATATGCGTCTGCGACCTTTACTTTATTCGGCAAACTTTTAGATTAAACTACAATCTAAAACCCCTTCAAACATTATTTTTTGATAGCATGCTTCTGGACTGAGATAGAAGCAGGTGAGTATAATTTTTTGCTAGTGAGTATTCGCAACACTGGTTGGCAGTATAGTATTTAGCTGTGTACGAAAATACGGATTAGTTGGTGTACAGATGACAGGGTTCTCACGGGAAGTGCTTCAAACGAGGCTTACATAACAACTGACAATAAAGAAACCTATTTTCCTTGACTTTCTACGCAATGGACATCTGACCGAACACACATGTTTTCGTTAATTTCCTAGGCATTATTAAGACATGACGTATGTGCATGACGGAACAACTAGCAGGACACAGTTCCAGACGTCTCTTTTTAATAACGATATTCAGCATATTTCCAATAAAACTACACTTCAATAAAGCAAAGACTAAAGCTGCTATGATAGAACAGATCAGAATGACTTAATTGACTTATTGACTACATATTGGAGATCTACTTCGAATAACTGACAAATTGACAAGAACCTAACTAAATACATGGACCATACTACAAAAAAAAAAACAATTGGCAAAAAGAAAAAAGGGGAAACTTTTATTAAAACTATTTTTGTTCAACGCAGGCCAAAACAGTGTCGACTTGGGCCACGATATGCCTACGTACTTCTGTGTGTTGAAACAAAAATAGAGGCTCATAGAAGCAAACGTAGGGAAAGGGTGCGGTGTTAGAACATAAGCACAGTGTGCTACCGCCGTAATCACTATGAAAAAAAAAAAAAAAAAAAAGCTGCCAAGGAGAAAGGACACAACCCACCACAAATGGCTGACGAGGACCGGATCTTGAAGAAAATTACTGGAATCACTGAAGAAGATGATGATTAAAAAAAGGGAGAAATCAAATTTCAAATAGTAAGACCACCTGGAGGACCACCTCGTCTACGAAGACAAAGTTCACACCAAAGGAAATCTCAAATGCTACCAGCGTGATAAAATCTTTAGAAGCTCGTCTCGCAAGTTTCATCCCAGCAGCTGACCAACTAGGAAACCATCCGTACAAGTGCATCTACAGCGACAAGATTCTCCAACGGAACACGAAACTGCTGGTTCACATCCGGTGAATTCAAGATATAGTCCCTCACCGACAACCGATTGGTTGGTCCGGTAAGGGCACGGCAGATCGAGTCCATCACGGACAATCATGTTGGCATAAAAAAAATTACCGTCCATCATGGATTAAACTAAAACATTTCGGCAATTTTATATGTAAAAAGGAGATGTTGTAGTTTGGTACCAATCAAGTAGGCTGAAATGTATTATTGAATCCTTATTAGTTCAGCCTTCAAGGAGAAAGGACACAACCCACCAAATTATGTAAGATTTTAAAACTTCTAGTATGCATGAGAAAAAAAAACACACACATACTCACACACTAGCTCACACACATACTTACAGACATCATCTTAATTCCTTATAGCCTTTCAGTACACTCTGGTGTACGAGAAAAACAAAAACTATAATGAAGAACAAGGAAATTTTTTGAGTATGCTTCCAATAACGTGCAACATTAAAAAGTCATATTGAAAGTCTCATGGCATCACAAGCTTTTTCTAATAAACTAGAGAATCTCCTTACGCTTACCTATGCGTTTTACAGTGCCTTTTTTAGGAAAAGGTCCGGTCGATTCAACATTTTTCAACAAACACGTTTCTTTCGAGTTGGGGTCTTCTGGGATCTACCCACATATCACTATATTGTAGAGTCGTAGTTGGTTATGCGTACCGATGCGTAAATACTACTCACGAACGCATTTGAATAATTATAATCATAGTAGTCATTGAACAAATCATTCTCTTATTTTGGTTACAGTTCAGATAGATAGACGTGTAATTATTACATAGTCCGACACCCCGACACTACAAATACCATTAACAGATAGCGCCATTTTGTAACAATAAGCTTTTCCAAACCATTTTAGCGTCTAAAACAACTATGAAAATTGTTATAAACAACATAACAACATCATAGAACATTGTATATTTGTACCTGATTCTGTAGCGTATTTGGATTATGTCAAACGTGCTTGTGGGGAAGTATCCACGAAGCAGTGACAGCAACAGCGCAAGAGGTGATTGGTACCGCTCAGCGACGCCAACGTAATGGTTGGTTTGACGAGGACTGCCAACGAGCGACGAACGAAAAGAATGCCGCCAGAAGTCGAATGCTAGTGGCCGGTACCCGGCAGAACAGAGAGCGGTACAGGGTTGCAAGAGCAGAAGAGAAACGAATCCACCGCAGGAAAAAACGGCAACACGAAGAGAGTGTTTTTGCTGAAGCGCAGGAAAGTACGGACAGGAACGATATGCGGAGATTTTATGCAACTGTCAATGGCGCGCGGCACAAGACTGCGCCAGTGCCCGCCATGTGCAATGACCGGGAAGGAAATTTGCTGACAGACAAAACAATGGTGGCAGCCAGATGGAAGGAGCACTTCGAAGATTTGTTGAATGGTAGCAGCGAAGGAGCACCCAGGAACAGGATTAACATAATGGATGACAGTCAAGCAGTGGAACCACCAACACTGGATGAGGTTAAAAAGGCCCTTAAGGAGCTGAAAAACAGCAAGGCTGCTGGGAAGGACGAGATCCCGGTCGAACTTCTTAAGCACGGAAGCGAGCAGCTACATCAATCAATCCATCAGATTATTATAAAGATTTGGGAGGATGAAGAATTGCCCACTAGTTGGTTGGATGGCCTTATATGCCCAATCTACAAGAAAGGGCACAGACTGGAGTGTGTCAATTACAGAGGGATTACCCTTTTAAATTCGGCGTATAAGATTCTGTCACGTGTCCTGTTCAACAGACTGCGACCTCTTGAGGAGTCCTTCGTTGGCGAATACCAGGCTGGTTTTCGTGAGGGCCGATCAACGACGGATCAAATGTTTACCCTGCGGATGATCCTAGATATATTTCGGGAATATAACTTGCAGACTCACCATCTGTTCATTGATTTTAAAGCAGCGTACGATTCAGTGAAAAGAAATGAGCTTTGGCAGATAATGTCAGAACATGGTTTTCCGGCGAAACTAATTAGGCTGATATGCGCAACGCTGGATGGATCAAAATCAAGTATTCGGATCGCGGACGAAGTGTCTACGTCGTTTGTGACCTTGGATGGATTGAAGCAGGGGGATGCTCTTTCAAATTTATTGTTCAACATTGCACTCGAAGGAGCGATTAGGAGGTCAGGCGTGCAGAGGAATGGCTCTATCATCACACGGTCGCACATACTCCTCGGCTTTGCGGACGATATTGATCTCATCGGCATCGATCGTAGGGCAGTGGAGGAAGCTTATGCTCCTCTGAAGAGAGAGACAGCGAGGATAGGCTTGACGATTAACTCTACCAAGACGAAGTACATGATAGCGGGTAGAGACAGAAGCAGGCCTAGTGGTGTTAGTGCTGAGGTAGTGATTGATGGAGAAGTGTTTGAAGTTGTTGAAGAATTTGTTTATCTTGGAACACTTGTGACATGTGACAATGACGTTTCCCGTGAAGTGAAAAGGCGTATTGCAGCTGCGAATAGGGCCTTTTACGGATTGCGTAGCCAGCTTAGGTCCCGTAACTTGCAAACGCAAACAAAATTCGCTCTGTATAAGACGCTGATTCTTCCGGTTGCCCTCTACGGTCACGAAGCGTGGACGTTAAAGGAGGTAGACCGAAAAGCTTTTGGAGTTTTTGAGCGCAAAGTGCTGCGGACAATTATCGGTGGGAAACAAGAAAATGGAGTGTGGCGCAGACGCATGAATCACGAGTTGTACCAAGTGTACGAAGATGCGAATATTGTCAAACGTATAAAATACGGCAGACTTCAGTGGGCTGGACACGTAGTGCGAATGTCGGAAGAAAGAATAGCGAAAACAATATTCAGCAGAGAACCCGGTAGAGGTAGGCGACTTCGTGGGCGGCCGCGAACTCGCTGGCTGCACGCGGTTGAAGAAGATCTACGATCCCTACACGTTTGGGGAAACTGGAGGAACATCGCCCAAGACCGACGAAGATGGTGCTCTACTACACGCTCGGCATTGGAGTAAAGTTACTTTGTAGCCAACAAGGTATCAAGGTAGGTATCAAACGTGTACGGTAGAATAAGGAAGCGAGTCTGTGTTGAAGCTGATGCGTCCGCGTCTTATCAGAAAATCATTTCAATTCTCAAGTATATTGATGATCAACTTGAACTAATCACAGTTATCTACACCTATCGATGATTGTGGCTGGTCAACATTGATACCTAGGAAGCTACCGCATTGCTGTTTACCCAGAGTTTAACGGTCGACTATAAACAGTCGACGGCCATAAGCCAACGTTTGATTCAGTCCTTTCCGAGAGTTGCTTCAGAACAGTTCGTCGGAACAATGAAGATGTTTGTGTCGTTCCTTGTATTACTGGTGTCCACATTCTGTGGGGTCCGAAGTTTGGAGTGTTACAGTTGCGATTCCGATCTGATGGATGCCGATTGCGACAGTATCAACACCCTGCCGAAAAGGGCTTGCGCGGATGTGTCCGATTCTAGCTTGGTGTCGCTAACCTGCGGTTATAAGCGGCTTCGAGGTGAAACTTAGGAATTCGTCTTGGAAGTTAAATTTCAAATTTTAACGTTTATTTGTAGTTGGCAACCTAACGGATCGAATCTTCCGTGGATGCATGGTCGCTGGCGAGTGCTACCTGCTCAACCGGCAAGCCGAGCTGACTTCGAAGTATCGCATGGTGTCCTGCGTGGAATGCAACTCAGATCATTGCAATACGATGAGAAGCGGTGCTGGTCGACAGACAGCTGGAAGTATTCTGGTGCTACTTTTAGTTGCTATTTTTAAGAGTTTCGCAATGTGATCAAAGTAGACATAGACCCGAAGTGAACAACAGAGTAGTTTCTATTGACATACTGCGATTGAAGTCGGAAATCCGAAAACGTTTGTATCTATCATACTAGAACACAGCAGTCACGTGGATTGCTGTCATTTCCTCGCACACGTGATTTAGAAAGAAACAACAAGTGGAAAAAAGCGAAATCGATTTTCCGTTGCATTGCAACGGAAAACCTTACTGCGATAATCCTCGTCACCTGTCGTCTCAAGGTTCCCATCTAGTCTCCCTCACATGGTAATGTACCCACTCACCAAGGCAACGGCGGCTTACTGCGCGATGTCGTCTCGCATTGTTTGTCTGTTTGGTGCGTGGCCTTCTTCGATTCAACATTCCCATACAGTGTTCTCGGTCGCGCTTCCTTGTCCGCGGCCTGCCCTTGCGGAGTAGCAAACCAAAAATCGATTAAACTTTAATTAGTAATCGAAGTGGTTCCGTTTAGTTCGGTCGAAGTCGGGATGAGCAAATCTCCGTCGTCGGAAACGACCAGCGAGACGCTGAGCGTCAGCGACGAGTCCATTGCCGCTTCCGTGGTCAACTCCTCGAGTGCCCCCCAGATAAGGTTAGTCTAGTCGGTCGTCAGTCGTCGTCGTTAAGCTTGAGCAGATAAGTGACTTCCGTTGACTTGCAGGCCCAATGTCATAACCAAGACGGCGAAGAAACCCGCCAAGGAAGAGCCAAAGGAACGTCCTCCGTGGCGGCCGGCCAGTGTGGCCCAGGGATTGGTTCCGACCGTTCCGAAGCCGGATTTGCGAGCACGGATTTTGGATGTGTCCAAGTATGTATCTTTCTGTTTATCGTCAGACAGCCAGCAGTGCAATGAGAGCAGTTGGGTTTAAAAATAGCTCCGGCTTTGTTCCCAATTGGATCTCGGCAGGCGTTGAAATGTAGTGCACAGTGGGAAAAACAAAGCACAGAGAATCAAAATGCATCTTACACAATGATAGGTGTCACGTGACGCGACGCAAATTTCCTGTACGATTCGACAGCAGCTTATTATTGATTGTTATTCTAGTTCCGAAACAGTGTTTTGTTTATTTCTCCAACTATATATTGTTTAACTTCAGACCAAGTTATCTACATAATGATTCCATGACGTTTCACGTTGGATCGTAGCAGGCTGTGAGTGCTAGCGGCTACGTTTTCCAAACTGTCACGCATTTTCTTTGCTCCGCGTTGTTTTGAATATTACCGGCGTAATTGAGAAACGTCTTCTCGCAATTTTACCTCGGAAAGTGCTTGCAAATTGATCTTCGGTGTTCAACATATTTCTTTTACCTGACGATTTAGCCGATCACGTAGTGGTGAGTAGGATAATTCACGATTGTTGTGAGAGTTTATCTTATACCCATCGGAGTAATTTTTGCTGATTCCTGCTGAATGCTCGGGACACGCAAATGTATGTCAACGATTTCGTCCCGAGAGTACTGGAATTCGTATAATTTGATGAGTTTGTTTCTAAACGTTGACCAAACATATCCTTTAGACTTTACCCTTCCACAAACAGCACCCAAATCGCCGTGACACATAGGCCTGAGAGAACGTAAAGATCTCCACATACTTTTTCCAAGTAACATTCGGATGCTCAAATAGTCTTATAGAGGATTTCAGAACCGTCATAAAACTAAATACCTTCTATTTTGATTTCATGATGGTTGTAAGAACCTCTTCAAGTCTAAAAACTGTTACTTGGGTTCTCAGGTGTCCAGCCAATCTTCCTTTCCCATCTCTCAGCTGTTGCAAGGGTGTGGCCAGGGCAGCTTTTGACCGTTCGA
Organism: Aedes albopictus; assembly: GCF_035046485.1. Lineage (NCBI taxonomy): Eukaryota > Metazoa > Arthropoda > Insecta > Diptera > Culicidae > Aedes > Aedes albopictus. The sequence goes on along the minus strand of NC_085136.1, from coordinate 335,648,461 downwards.
GGATTACGTCAATATTGTCTATAAGTGAATCGTTAACCCCAAATCTCTGTGCTTTGGTAACGGACGGGGAAGAGGTAATCCTCATAACAATCCTTGAAGGAACGCCAGCTAGAAATCCGGAGAGAATCCTTTCAAGATTTTCCAAAGCAAGCCCTGAAAGAATCCTGTAGAGAATTCTTGAGTCATGGCAGAAATGCTGGCTGGTCATTGAAGCTGAGCAGCAATTTCCAAAAGAATCATAGAACACATCCCGGAAGGAATTGTTGATGAAAACCCTAAAAAAAACCCGGGAAGAGCTATTGAAAGAATCCCATCAGAAATTTCGGCCCGAATGCCTAAAATATCCAGGTGAATAATTGCCTGGAGAATGCTTGACAGAAATCTATATTCTTTCATGTTTCTGTTTGTGAGGAATCCATTAAGGAATCAGGGCAGAAATATCAAATAGAATACCTAAAACAATCGTTTTAGGACTTTCTGAAGCAATCTCTGCAAAAAACCAAAGAGATCTCACAAACAATTCCGGAAGAAACATCTGGAGGAATCCTTGGATGATTTTCAAAAAGAATTCATTCATGTTAGAGTAAGGTGGGGCAAAAGTTCGACCCTAGTTGAAAATTCAACCTATTTCATAAAATCGAAAAAGATAAAAATAAATAAATACCGTGTGGTGATTCTACCATCCATCAGCTAAAATTTTTTGCTGAACAAAGTTTCGTCAAATGTCTTTTCAATTTTGAGTTACAACACTTTTTGTATGTGTGTGTTTTATTCGAACTCTTGCCCCACCACTGGGGCAAAAGTTCGAATCTAGTGTTTGTGGAATTTCGCTAACCGTAGCACACTATTTTGACACTTTGGTAATAGGAACATATGAAACCACTTAATATTTTAAGTTGGAACTGGAATACATTTTAAAATTCGATCTGGATTTTATCCAAATCAGGGTTAAATTTACTACACTAAAAATTAGTAGTTTTCCGCCAAATTCAGATAAAACAACATTGTTTTTCAACTTTAATCGAATTTTCTCACTAATTCCATCACTCTTAGAGATAATATGTACATTTTGTAGAATTTAAGGTTTATACTTAAATTTGCCACACGACTCAAACTTTTGCCCCACTATGTGTAAAATATGATTTACCAATCTTTTTTGCAAAAAGTTATACATGCTAAAGCATCTTCAAAATATTCCTAGTTACGCCCCAAAATAAAATATCGAATTCGATTTCATTACAATTCCATCCCATGCGTTGGAAGGATCATCGCATGTTACAATTTTTTGATCAAAACCCAACATTTTGTCATAACTTTCCGAAATATTGATCAATTTTCATATTTTTGGAGTGAAAGACTCTTTTTTAAAAAGGGTTCGTACAACCTTGACACCCAAAAGAAATAATTTGAATTGAGCTCAAAAACTTCAAAAGAAACTCTTGCCCCACTCGAACTTTTGCCCCACTTTACTCTATCTCATTTTTCATCCTACTATCTACCTAACCCTCTACTCTTTACCTTACCGTTTTGCCTGCCGTCTTTCCTAACCCTACTCTCTGCCATATCTTCTACTCGAATCCTCTACCCTACGCTCTACTGTACCCTATACCTTACCTTATCCTCCTTTCTTCCGTCTACCCTAACCCTCTACTCTACCATCTAGCCTGCCTCTACCGTTACCCCTAATTCTATCCCCTACTGCAACCATACACCCTAGTTTCTACCTTAATTCTCCACCCTACCCTCTACCCTTCCCTCAACCCTAACCTGCTACTCTATCGTATACTCTACCCTCTACACTTTCGTCTACCCTGACCTCTGCCCTAATCCTTCACCCTACTCTCTACCCTTACCTTCTACCCTAACCCTCTATCCTACCGTCCTAACCCTAACCCTAATCCTAACCTTTTACCCTACTCTGTATGCTAATCTTCTACCCTACACTTTGCCCTACCTTCCACCATCACTTTCTACCCTACCTTCCACCATCACTTTCTACCCTACCGTCAATCCTGAACCTCTATCATCTACTATTCATCTACCTTAACCCTCTACTCTACGGGTAATGTCACAATAGATCTAAAAACTGATCGCAGTGACAAACCTGAACAAACAAATGTGTATCATCGAACAAATTTGAAGTTTCGAGGTGAAAGTCGGGAAATTGTCACTTGGAGAACTAGATTGGAATGATTTTCCATGGAGAGAAAAAAGAAATCATCAAAGCGTGCCACGCCGCCTCCCTATGCTCGCTGTAGGCTAAAGCCTTGGCTAAAGCTTGACTTCCACCACCAGGTTTGCTAGTGTTCAGCTATCAAACGAGAAGCGCTTTTCGTGAAGAAGATTCACCCCCGTGCTAACCCCCTACTCTACCCTCTTCTACCACATCCTCTACCCTGACTCTCTTTTCTCTACCATCTACTTTAATCCACTACCCTACCGATGCTGGGTCATTAGGCCGAAGGTCATTAGGCCGAATGGTCATTAGGCCGAATGGTCTCTAGGCCGAATGGTCATAAGGCCGAATGGTCATCAGGACGAAGTGAAAATCAGCCGTTATGAGCCTGTAAAGAGATCTGTTGTTTTTACTTTTTCCAAAAATGTTTTGCCGAAAACTACTCTAACAATGAAACTAGAAAGAATAGCCTATGTTTTAAAGAAGGAAAAATTTATGAATTGAATATCAGCAGTTTCTGCGCCAAAAACTATTTTAGCAATGATACTAGAAAGAACAGTCTATGTTTAAAAGAAGGAAAAATTCATGGGTAAAATATCAGTAGATTCAGCATCAATAAAGTGTCTTCGTGCCTGTCACACGATATACACATGCAAAATGGTCATTTGCCGAGGAAGCTCTCAGTTAATAACTGTGGAAGTGTTCATATAACACTAAGCTGAGAAGCAGGCTTTGTCTCAGTGGGGACGTAACGGCAAGAAGAAGACCCAATGATCATTCGGCCTGATGACCATTCGGCCTAATGACCATTCGGCCTAATGACCATTCGGCCTAATGACCATTCGGCCTAATGACCTTCGGCCTAATGACCTTCGGCCGAATGGCCTGACACCACCCTACCCTTTGCCCTACCGTCTATTCTAGAGGGCCTACCCGCTACCCTACCCTGCATCCTAACCCTCTACCCTACCTCTACCCCACCATCTATCCTACCCTCTACTTTACCATCTACTCTTCTATTCTTCTGAAACTACCATTCCGTGGTCGCCATTATGGATTATGGTATTGCCATCGTGGATTTCTCACGGTATTTTTTACTATGCCTTCTTGAATACATTTCGGAAGTGCTGGCATTTTATTCAAAATTTTAACAATATTTTCCGCAATTTCTCATTGGAAATCTTCCAGATTTCCTAAATTCCGACTGATTTTATAAAGTTTCCATGGGAACCCTGCAGAATTTCTTTCCAGAACTGCTTCCAGAGGTTTACCCGTTATTCCTTCCAGGGTTTCCAGGCAGGATTTTTCCGGAGATCATCCCGCGTTTTACTCAAATTCAGTGGCATTACAGGGGCTTTGGGGGAGGGGGGTGTTTTCGAGGATCTCAGGTGCTTAACTGGTGAGACATTTCAGGAAGTTTCAGAAGATTTTCAGGGTGCTCCGGAGGCATTACAAGGGGTGTTTTCGGTGGTTTTAGAAAGGTCTCAGGTGCGTGACAGACGCTCCAAGGGGGTGTCGGGGGCTGTTCGGCTGCATTTCAGGAAATTTAATAGGATTTCAGAGGTGTTACAGGGACGTTTTCGGTTGTTTAGGAAGGTATCAGGTGCCTTACAGGGTTCCGAGGGGATTCACAGTTGTATATCAGGAAATTTTAGAGGCGTTACAGGGACGTTTTCGGACGTTAGAAGGGTCTCAGGTGTTTTACAGGGAGTCCGAGAGGATGTCAGGGGGTTTTCTATGGCATTTCTGGAAGTTTCAGAGGCGATTTTACGGTTTTAGAAAGGTCTCAGGTGCGCTACAGGTGGTCCGAAGGGGTTTTTGGAGGCATTCCATGAAGTTTCAGAGGACTTGTAGGATGTTCCGGAGGCGTTTCGGTGATTTTTTGCAGGGTATCAGGTGCGGTACTGGAGATCCGAGGGGTTTTCAGGATTTCGGAGACGTTACAGTTCTTCTTCTTCTTCTTCTTTATGGCTCTAAGTCCCCACTGGGACTTGGCCTGCCTCGCTTCAACTTAGTGTTCTTTGGGCACTTCCACAGTTATTAATTGAAGGGCTCTCTTTGCCTACCATTGCATGAATTTGTGTATTGTGAGGCAAGCACAATGATACACTATGCCCTGAGAGTCGAGAAAATTTCCCGACTGAAACGGAAATCGAACCCGCCGTCTCCGGATAGGCGATCCACTAGGCCTTACCACTAGGCTAACTGGAGACCCCAGACGTTACAGTTACATCGGCGTTTTTGGAGTAAGGAGGGTTTCATGTGCTTTACAGGAAATTCGAGGGGGGTTTCAGGGGGTTTTCGGCAGAGTTGTGTAATTTCAGGAGGGTTAATGACACCTCGCATGGCAGTCGCTCTAACCTTAACTTCAAAAGACAAACGTAGTCCATCAAACGAGATGTCCTCACTCATTGTATTTTAAAACGCTGCACAGTAGGCCTGGCCGCTTTAATGCTTGTAATGCATCTCGGATGCACTGCAATCATTAATAATGACAAGAAAACAGATGGAAGAAGTCGATTCTATCATTTCCCAGGATTCATTCAATGAATGGCTGTGTATGTGTAGACTAGACTACGTTTTACTGCAGTGAGTGACATAACTCTGCATCTGAACGACTGGTTACGGACGTTGGACTGCTCAGGAAGATTTTCAAACAAAGAACGTGGAGGGAGTGTCAGTGCGTTTGTCGCAAATATTTTTGCTAGCGACATAGAGACGGTTGGCTGTAGCGTTGATTGTGGTTACAGTATGCGGCAGGAAAAAATGCGAAAGTGTTTTTCAATTTCACACCTCAATTTCGTCCATTTGAAGTTATCCAATCTATGTTTCAACGTTACATGATCTCTAACAGACTAGTTTTCCGAAAAGTTAATTAAAAATTTTCTCATTTTGGTCACTAAAATTTACAGGACGGCACCTGGAGCTGAAGACAATCCAAATTTTCAAACCACAGAAAAGTACACAGGTCGCTAAATTCCACATCTGATAATACTTTTTTTTTAATTTTCTCTACAATATCATCATATACAGAGTGTTAGGTTCGTGAGTGCAAACTTTTTGAAGGGTGATAGAGAACCATAAATGGTGAAAAAAATTGTTCTACGCATATGGTCAAATCTCAACCGTTACGTAGTTATTTAACTTCCCATGTTTTTGACTCTCATTGCCTTAACTGGCTATAACTTGAAAATGGTCAAACTTATCGCAATTTGTTAACCCTTATTCGAAAGATTATTGAATTTTCTATCAAATGGCATCCTAGAATCGATTAGTTTAGTTAACTAAGTTTTCTAGAGCAAAATAGCTAAAAATAGTTTGCTTTGATTTGTTTTTGTCAATTATCTTTGAATCATGCGTAATAAATTCAAATTCTTTCTTTGGCAAAGTTGTGGCCCCTGTTCAACTCTACAATTCGTTCTTTGACACCAAACTTCTAGCTCTTATCGTTTTCTTGAAATTTTGATTCAAACGCGTTATTCTTCGAAAAAATGCGCCATAAAGCCCTGGGACATTATGGCCTCGGACGTTATGATACTGCGCCATTAATATCAATAATAAAATCTCAATACTTCACCTCACTTTGCCTAGGGTACAACTTTTCTCAAGGCGTCGGATCACTTTGCGGTCTTTGACAAAGTTGTTCAGAATATAGTCATCTGCATTAATATCGAAGGGTTTTATGATTATGCGCTTACAGCGCCACCTAGCGGCAAAAATCGAAAACATAAAATTTCTGCATACATTTGGTCACGTTTTTCCATACAAACTTCAAGCACTTTGAGCGCCCCCTTAGGCTATAGCCGGCCGAATCATTTGCGAAATTGCGAGAAAAAATGTAGACGAACGCGAAAGATAAGTGACAAGCAGTACTAAATACGTCTTCTCGGGGCAACGCCTACTACGCCCTCCTGTCTAAAGCGGACCCTACACGAGCATCAGGACTTCATCAATATCAGTATTTACTGTTTGTCGGAATTTTCACCAAACCGTCAGCTCAATCGAAAGATTTTTCAACAATACATTGGAAAACTAAAAGTTTGACGGAAATTCCAATAGAAAATACTGATATTGAAGAAGTATTGATGCTCCTGTGGGGTCCGCTTAATGCCTTTAAACTTTGCTTAAAATTAAATGCCAGCATGTTGAACGCAGTTCTTATCATAAACACAATACGAAAAGAGCTATGATAAGTGTTTTTGACGACATCAGTGTCGTGTTAGACAAAAAAAACAGTAATTTTGGTTTTGCTACATTTTCAAAGGCATTCGACACGATTTCGTAACTCTTAATTTTGTTCCAAACATCAAGTAAAGTATTTGTTATTCAAAATTTTACATGAAACTGAAGGAAAATTAAGATGGTGACACTAAGTCAAGTTTAGTTGAATACTACACATATGATTCCTGTTTTTTGCTTAGACCATAGATTTGCGTAGATTCATTTCAAATTGTAGCTCTCTTCAAAACATATTATTTATTTGTTATTAAAATCCCTTTACGATATGTCCATAAACGGCGTGACGTATCACCACATTGTCCTGCAAATCCATCACATCAAATGTAAATCGCCAGTAACCGGCGGGAATTACCGATGGAACCCAGCTGCTGTCCGGAGCCCAGTTCTTCACCCAGTAGCGACCCCTAGGTAACGGACAAAACCTATTATTTCCTATTTGAGGCAGGTTGCTGTAATTCTTGATGAGGTGTTGATGTTCCTTATACGCTCCATTCAGAACATCGCACATCTTGGCCTTGGAAACTTTCATCGGATACTGGTTGAATTGATTGTTTCCCAGCCGACTATACGCCACCGTCAGAGTGAACAAGTACTCATCTCCCAAATCGTAGAGGAAGTCACCGGCGCCGTCCAGGACCGAAGTGGTGCGGTTGTACTTACGGACCCGAAATCCGGTATTGTTGACCAGATTGAATCCCTTCTGTTGTTCGAACCGATCCAGATGGACCTGAATCGATATGGCAATCGTTGACGTTATGAGGACGAGAAGGTTAGCGAGTACCGTAAACCGGGGTCAAATTGATCTTCGGGTCGAAATTGATCACACGTTTTTCGGTTAGCTTTAGCATATTTTAAGTAATTTTCTTTCAACTATCGTGCAGTTGGGAACCGATACTAAACGATGTTTGCTTGGAAACTATTTGAAGTATGTTTTATCTAACGAAAAATCGTCTGATCAATTTCGACCCGGAGATCAATTTGACCCCGGTTTACGGTACTAGCATGATGGACGGCTTTCCGGTAGGCAATAGGTCCAAGAGACGGTCTCCACATGCGTTTTAAATCGTGTGTGGCACAACAATATATCCATGTGAGCTGATATAAATCATCACGTGTAAATGACACAATTAAAATTTGTTGCCGTCCAATTGAAGTTTTATTGAAACCAGCTGACCTGTTTGGCATACAATGTAGTTAAGTGCGTTACAGAGTAAGGTGGGGCAAAAGTTCGAGTTAGGTACATACATACATACATTGATTTGCTCTACATTACTTAGATTCAAGATAAGACATATTCAGTTTGCAAGGTAGTGGTCCGATATCCTTGCAACATACTCTGCCATCGTTCCAAATGTTCTGGCAATAATGTTCATGCGGACGGCGAAGCACACACATTGACTGGATTTTGTGAAAATCGTGCCCCGGCTGTTGAGCCCAGCTCGTCGCATTACACCTTCCAGAGCGATGTTGAAAAGTCGGCATGAGAGTCCGTCACCTTGTCACAGTCCCCGGAGATATTCGAATGAGCTGGGTAGTTTACTGCAATTACTTACGCAGTTTTGCACACCGTCCATCATTGCTTTGAGTAATCTGGTCAGGATCCCAGGACAGCCGTTTTCGTCCATGATTCTCCATAGCTCTGCGTGGTCGATACTGTCGTATGCCACTTTGAAGTTGATGAACAGGTGATGCGTTGGGACCTGGTATTCACGGCATTTCTGGAGGATTTGCCGTACGGTAAAGATCTGGTCCGTTGTCGACCGGCCGTCGATGAAGCCGGCTTGATAACTTTCCGCGAACTCATTCGTTTTAGGTGACAGACGACGGAAGATGATCTGGAATAGCACTTTGTAGGCAGCATTCAAAATGGTGATCGTTCTGAAGTTCTCACATTCCAAATGGTCGCCTTTCTTATGAATGGGGCAGATTACCCCTTCCTTCCACTCCTCCGGTAGCTGTTCGGTTTCCCAGATCCTGACTATCAGCCGATGCAGACAGATGGCCAACTTTTCTGGGCCCATCTTGATGAATTCAGCTGCGATACCATCCTTACCAGCTGCTTTGTTGGTTTTGAGCTGGTGAATGGCATCCTTAACTTCCCTCAGCGGTGGAGTTGGTTCATTTCCGTCCTCCGCTGCGCTGGCGTCGTCGTTTCCTTCGTTGCCGTGGGCTCCCGTGCCTACGTTCTCCACGCCGTTCAGGTGCTGATCGAAGTGCTGCTTCCACCTTTCGATCACCTCACGTCCGTCCGTTAAGAGGCCTCCGTCTTTATCCCTGCATATTTCGGCTCGCGGCACGAAGCCGTTGCGGGATGCGTTGAGCTTCTGATAGAACTTCCGTGTTTCTTGGGAACGGCACAGCAGTTCCATTTCTTCACACTCTGCTTCTTCCAGGCGGCGCTTTTTCTCCCGAAAGAGGCGGGTCTGCTGTTTCCGCTTCTGTTTATAACCTTCCTCGTTCTGTCGAGTCCTTTGCTGCAGCATTACCGCCATCGCTGCGTTCTTCTCCTCCAAAACCGTTCTGCATTCTTCGTCGAACCACTCGTTCCGTCGATTCCGTTCCACGTACCCGATGGTACTGTCGGCTGCGTCGTTGATGGCTGCTTTCACTATACTCCAGCAGTCCTCTAGAGGGGCCTCATCGAGCTCGCCCTCGTCTGGCAACGCGGCTTCGAGATTCTGCGCGTATGCTGAGGCGACATCCGGTTGCTTCAGTCGCTCTAGGTTGTACCGTAGCGGTCGCCGGTACCGTACATTGTTGATGACGGAGAGTTTTGGGCGCAGGTTGACCATCACCAGATAGTGGTCGGAGTCGATATTGGCGCCACGATAGGTCCTGACGCCGATAATGTCGGAGAAGTGCCGTCCGTCAATCAGAACGTGGTCGATTTGAGATTCCGTCTGCTGTGGTGATCTCCAGGTGTAACGATAAGGGAGGCTGTGTTGGAAAAAGGTGCTACGTATGGCCATATTTTTGGAGGCGGCGAAATCAATGAGTCGTAGGCCGTTTTCGTTCGTTTGCTGGTGGGCGCTAAACTTACCAATCGTCGGTCTGAATTCCTCCTCCTGGCCTACCTGAGCGTTCAAATCTCCTATGATGATCTTGACGTTCGAGCTGCGCGTAAAATGCGTCCTTGTCATCATCAGTGCTTCCGGAGTGTCGGTTGTGCACGTTTATTATGCTGAAGTTGAAGAATCGGCCCTTAATCCTCAACCTGCACATTCTTCCGTCGATCGGCCACCAACCGATCACGCGCCTCTGCATATCACCCATCACGATGAAAGCTGTTCCCAGCTCGCGTGTGTTGCCGCAGCTCTGGTAGATGGTATGATTACCTCTAAACGCTCGCACCATGGATCCTGTCCAACACACCTCCTGCAGCGCTACGATGCCGAACCCGCGGTCCTTCAGTAGATCGGAGAGTATGCGGGTGCTCCCAATGAAGTTGAGAGATCGGCAGTTCCACGTACCGAGTTTCCAATCGCAAGTCCTTCTTGTTCGCTGGGGTCGTTGCCGTTGGTCTCGGTTCGTATTATTCTGTTGCTGACTTTCCGTTACAATGGTTTTTTACGGCTGGCTCGTAGGGCCTGACACCAACCCCCTACTTTCCGAAGGGCCATAGTGCACAGTTGAGCTTAGAGTCCTTCCCTGGCACTCGGACGTAGATCAGCCGCCCCTAACATGGGGATCAGACGCAGTTGTGAGCCGCTCCTCCTGGAGAACACACGCTCAGGTTTACCGAAGCAAACCCCCCCCCCCCTTCCCTGTCAGCCTACGACCAAAGTTCCCACCGGGGTTGGTTACCCGATCTTCCCTAAGGTTGCTCATAGTTTCCGGCCGGTACCGCGAGGAGGTAGGGATAGGAGTTGCTGGGCAGAGGCTAGTGGGTAACAATGGGATCTGAATTGCGCAGCATACCCAGCCTTTACCGTGCCATTCAAGCAGAATTATTCCCCTCGAAAAATTGTCCAATTCTAGCGCACATTTTAACCAATTGAAAGCAGATCTGCTATTTCAAAAATAACGTTTGGAAATTCTCGAAATTTAAATCTTATGGCAAAAGCAAAAGTTTTCACGCTCGCGCACTACTCTTTAGACGCGTCACGAACACTCGCTGGATGGCGTAGCACCAGCCGATTGAAACACACGCGGAGACGAAAAAACGCGTGACAGAAAACACGAAAGCAGCGGATGGCTCTGCTTGCTGCGATCCTATTGTATAAATAACACCTAGGAAATAACAAGACTTGTTATTTCAATAATGAATGCATACCTAAAATTTCAAGTGCTGTATTTGTTATCCGAAAGTTATTGTATAACAAACTAATAAGATTTCTTGTTACCAAATGTTTCATTTGTTCGATGACTTCATGATGTAATAGCCAATCTTGTTCTTCGGTTATTTTTACTGCTAAACCAACAAATACTACAACAATACCAAACTCTGTTCAAATACCTCCAATTTTTATTGTGTTTTCTCATAACATTTCGTTGAATACCGCAGTAATAACACTTTTAGGTATTAGAGCACATGTTGTTCTTCGCATGGTATTTGTAAGGTATGACCTTCTGCTCGGGATCGTCCGGATGGTCTAGATTTTCCAAATGCACAAAACAGAAGACGTTGAGCCGACGGTCCTCAGCTTGGTAGCTAGGTTACGTTTTTTAGGATTCGAAAGGAGTGCCTCGAAGGTCGTCGAATTGAATTAGGTTTCAGTACCGAAGTTAAGGGACGCGAAGAACGTCGTACTTTAATTTTTGCCTTTTTACAGATCAGTACAGATCGAATATTGTTATTTATTCTCAATGTGTAGTAAACTCTGACAATGGAATAGGTAACACTAACCAATGTACATTGTTGAACAAATAGGTTAGCTGGTTTCCTAATGAAATTTCATTTGGATAACAACAAGCTTCAATTAGGTCGCTTGCACGTGATGATTCCTATCAGTTCATAGGCGAATATTGCTACACCACACACGATTTAAAACCCACATGGACACAGTCTCCTAAACCTATTTTCAACCGGGATGTCGTACATGCTGGCAGTTGCCAGCGGCCTTCTCGTTCTCACAGCATCAACGATTGCCATGACAATAAGGGTTCAGCTGGATCGGTTCGAACAGCAGAAAGGTTTTGCCCTGGCCGACGCTACCGGATTTCGTGTCCGTAAGTACAACCGTACCACTTCGGTCCTGAACGGCGAGGGAGACATTTTCGACGACATTGGCGATAACTACACAGCCAGTTTGACCGTGGCGCACAGCCGGCTGGGCAACAACCAGTTCAACGAGTATCCGATGAAAATCCCGAAGGCCAAGATGTGCGATATTTTGAACGGACCGTACAAGGAATATCAGTACCTCTTCAAGGGCTACAGTAACTTGCCTCAGGTAGGACAGGATAGGCTCTGTCCATTTCCGCGGGGTCATTACTGGGTCAAGGATTGGGCTCCGGACAGCAGCTGGGTTCCATCGGTAATTCCTGCCGGTTACTGGCGATTTACGTTCCTTATAATGGATTTGCAGGATAATGTGGTGATACGTCACCTTGGTTTTATGCATATCACGAAGGAATTTTGATGATTGTTACAAATCAGAGTGATCATATGAAGATGCGTACTATTTGAAGTAGATCGAAGGGCGGAATAAATAAACCAGGCAATGCTTTTACAATATCCAATTCATCTAGGCTCTGTGTTACCCCTTGAAGAATTAAAACTTTTACGGTTTCATGGATATAAAACCTCGACAATACACGAAGAACGCGACGCGAGACAGGACTCAACACTTATCGTTATAGTGTTTCGATGTTTTCTGAAATGCTTAAAAATGCATTGTCCGTCATCATCACATCCGTGATGTTCATCTGGCTAACATGCCTTTTCATGTGAACCAACATGTCTACCATCCTGGAAAGTGTACTGTGGCTCTTTTACACAAACTTGTTTACGTTGTAATGAGGGTGCTTTGACAACGTGCCTTGCGATATCATATTGGAAGTCGCACAGACTCACAGTATATCTCCAAAGGTTATGACCCAATACTCATCTTTTCTGCTGTTGAGGCACAAAAAAGGTGTCCCTCAATTTCTACATAGTATGCATACTGAATAGTTTAAACATGTACTGTACCATAGCATTGGGCATTGTTTGATAAATTGGTTCACTGATTTAGCAATAAACATTAAAGCGGGCTGCAATGAGCTTCAATTAGGTGACTTGAGTACACGTGATGATTTGTATCAGTTTTATCATGAGGAAATTCACTTTACTATTACTTTAGAGCTTTTAGTAGAACTTGTTACTTCAGACTCTAGTTTAATTTAAAAACACTTCACTAATACTTTACTTTTGCAAAAGAAAATAAAAAATGAATAACTCTTTTAAAGAAAAACTAGAAAGGACGAGCAAATTCCTTTTAATTCTACTACTGTGCTTATCTTCGGACAGATAGGCCTATTTCGTCTGTGACTTACAGACTTCTTCAGTGTCAAGTGCTCGACTGAAGAAAACCTCGCATTCGTTGTGGTATTTATACTAGGAGTGTATGTGTAGGTACGTGTGTGGGTAAAAGTGTAGGTATAAAAATGTAGGTACAAAATTGTAGGTACATATTTGTAAAAAAGGGGGTGTATCTGCCTGTTAGAAAACAGGGTGTCAATAAGATACCTAAAGCTAGGAAAATTCCTACCGATTTGGTAGGTAGTCAATTGGTGTTTGTTGTGTTATTTTTTCCTGCCGATTTGGTAGGTAGTCAATTTGTGTTTTGTGTATTGTGTAATGTTTTGTGTGTGTTAGGTAAAAATTTAAACAGCCACGTGTACCCATTGCCCTGATCCTTGTTAAGTAGTTTTTTATTGTTTTGTTTGTAAATTTCTAAACTTTCTGCAACATCAAGTTTCCATTACAAACGACACATTACAAACCCATGGAAACTTGATGTTGCAGAAAGTTTAGAAATTTACAAACAAAACAATAAAAAACTACTTAACAAGGATCAGGGCAATGGGTACACGTGGCTGTTTAAATTTTTACCTAACACACACAAAACATTACACAATACACAAAACACAAATTGACTACCTACCAAATCGGCAGGAAAAAATAACACAACAAACACCAATTGACTACCTACCAAATCGGTAGGAATTTTCCTAGCTTTAGGTATCTTATTGACACCCTGTTTTCTAACAGGCAGATACACCCCCTTTTTTACAAATATGTACCTACAATTTTGTACCTACATTTTTATACCTACACTTTTACCCACACACGTACCTACACATACACTCCTAGTATAAATACCACAACGAATGCGAGGTTTTCTTCAGTCGAGCACTTGACACTGAAGAAGTCTGTAAGTCACAGACGAAATAGGCCTATCTGTCCGAAGATAAGCACAGTAGTAGAATTAAAAGGAATTTGCTCGTCCTTTCTAGTTTTTCTTTAAAAGAGTTATTCATTTTTTATTTTCTTTTGCAAAAGTAAAGTATTAGTGAAGTGTTTTTAAATTAAACTAGAGTCTGAAATGAGGAAATTGCTGTACCACTTTGTACGACACTTCCGAACACTGCCTATTGAGCCTATTGTCTACCGAAATGCTGCGATTCTCGTACTCGTGAGCGGCCTTCTCGCCCTCATAACCTCGACGATTGCCGTATTAATTCAGGTCCTTCTGGATCGGTTCGAACAGGAGACAAGTTTTAATCTGGCCGATGCTACCCGGGTTCGTGTCCGTACTGGGTGAAGAGCTGGGCCCGGACAACAGCTGAGTTCCACCGGCAGTTCCGGCCGGTTACTGGCGGTTTACATTCGATTTGATGGATCTGCAAGACACGGTGCTGCTACGTTACCGTGGTTATGCTCACCTCATAAAGGGGTTTGTATGATTGTCAGAAATTAAAATTATCATGTATTATAGAAATAAAGAAACCAGACAGTGTTTTTGCAGTACCAAACTTATCATGACTTAACGTAACCATTACGTTGTTGGTTGGTTTTTACCATTACATATGTATACTTTAGGATCTAAGCTAAAGAACAGTTCAGATGATCTAGGATATCACGGCTGACTGATACTTTCTATTGAACTTTCAGAGGACTTACTAGACATGATATAATACAAATTTTAGCTTTGTATAATGAATGAAGCTACCGGGTGTAACGTTTAGAGTCTAGAATCTGAACTCAAGAACAGTTTGGATGACCTGGGATATCCCGATTCAACTTCCTGGACATGATAGATAACAAATCGTAACTTTGTATTATGAAAGACGTTACCGTTACACCCGTAGACTTTAGGATCTCAACTCAAGAATAGTTTAAATGACCTAGGATATTCCGACTGATTTGGTACTGTTTTTTGAACTTTCAGAAGACTTACTGGACATGATAGATTACAAATCGTAGCTTTGTATAATGATAGAAGTTACAGTTACATACACAAACTGAACGAGTAAAGCTTATAGCAATACAACATCAGAACAGCGTCTACTACGATGACTACAACTGTGATTTAGTAACAGTAATGGAAGAAAATAATGCTTTTGAAGTTTTGTCCCTTTGGAGCCGGAGGGGTCATATATGACCCCAACATAGAAACGGCTATATAAATTCACCCATTCGATAAGCTTCTGAAAAGTTGTTGGGTCCTCTAGTAGGGAAAAATGGGAATATTTGTATTTGGGACTTCATTGATAAGCCGAGATGCTAAAAATCTCGTAATTACAGATAAAAAAATCATTGATAACCTAGAACATCCTGAACACCATGAAATTGGAAAAAACGAAATAATTGACAACCAGTTGTTCTTAAAGCTGAACTTGGATGTGGGTTACGATTATATGTTTTCAATTAGCCTTCGTCAAGAATATCAAAAGGTGTTTTATATTCTGGGATGTTCTAGGTGTTCCAAACTGTCCTATAGTGAAGTCTCTCAAATCTACAAGAATAATTGTATGTATTTTCGCCACAAAAAAAGGCATTGCATAACCTACTGGGATCCGTGAAGCTCTTGACATCTACAATGTCATTTATAGACACTATAGGGACATTCCAGGTCAGCCAAACTACTCTGGAGTTCAGAACTTCAAGTCTACACTCGTAACAGTAGCCATATCTGTTTTATTGAGTAACGTTGCATAATCAACCGCGGTTACTGGAGCAATCTGAAGTCTAGTAGCTTATTATAAACCTTTGTGGCATTCAGGGTCGTCCAAACTGTTCTATAATGAAGTCCTTCAAATCTACAAGAATAACTTAATGCTTTTTCACCATGAATAATAGTACTGCAGAATCTGCTGGGATCCGTGAAGCTCTTGAAATCTCAAATGTCATTTGAAGGCACTACAGGGATATTCCAGGTCCGCCAAACTACCTTATAGAGTTCAGGACTTCAGGTCTACACTCGTAACCGTATCCATATCTGTTATACTGTGTACCGCTCCATATTTATCCGTGGTTACTGGATCTATCTGAAGTATACATTTTTATTATAACCATATGGGACATTCAGGTCCGTCCAAACTGAACACGCCAGAGAGTCGGCTTGTAGCAAACTTCTTCTACCAGAGTGTACCTCATGCCATTGAGACATTTCGAATACGCTACGGTCGACCGGAACTACTATTCAAATCGCTTCTGGAAAAAGGTTCGGCGTACACCAGGTTCCAGGCAGGACAGATTGGAAACGATAATCGGATTTGGACTGGCAGTCGGGAACTTCGTCGACCATCTTCGGGCGGCCCAATTGCAACAGCATCTCTCCAACCCAATGATGATGCAGGAGTTGGTAGACAAGCTTCCTGGTTCCATGAAAATGGAATGAGCAGCCTTCAAGGGCCAACCATTGGCAAACATAGAAACCTTTGAACTCTTTATGGAGAAACAGGTGAATGCAGCGCAGCAAGCGCAGTGAGTTTCGAGCTTCCAATGCACGACGAACCGTATAGAAATGAGAAGCAGACAGGGAAGGAAAGTGCCGGCGTGCATGCGCATTCGCAAGGAGAAGGTACGAGCAGTGAACCATCGAATCCCGCTGGACAGTCTCGAAAACCAGCGAAAACAATAGGCGTCTGTACTCGCGAAGGCCGCAGAGCTGCTGACTGCAATCAGTTCAAGGAGTTAAGCATCGAAGAACGGTGGAATACCGTTCAAAAGAAGGGCCTATGCAGGACTTGCCTAAACAGCCACGGAAAATGGCCCTGCAAATCGTGGCATGGATGTGCGGTGAATGGATGTCGTCTAAAGCACCACTCACTGCTTCACTCTCCTTCGTCAACGCATCACGTTAACTTCTCCTTCAGCCATTTGTCTTTCCCGAAGGCACTATTTCGCATACTCCTATACAACGAAGGAAGAAGCGTTTCCGTGTTCGCCTTTATCGACGAAGGGTCAGAAATTACATAGCTCGAAGACAACGTCGCAAAGCAGTTAGGCGTAAACGGTCCGGTGAAAGCTCTAACCCTTCAGTGGACGGGTAACATGAAGGAAGTAGATTTGGGAATATCAGGAACAGGAGATTCCCGCAAGTTTGATCTTCGTCGTGCCAGGACAGTCAGCAGTTTGTTTCTTCCCAGTCAACGGATCAACTACGGAGAATTGACACAGCGTTTTCCACATGTCAGAGGTCTGCCAATGGAAAGCTACGAAACCGTTCCGCCGAAGCTTCTGATAGGTCTGAATAACCTTCGCCTCGGTGCTCCACTAAAACTTCGCGAGGGTGGATCGAACGATCCCATCGCAGCCAAGTGCCGTCTAGGGTGGACTGTTTATGGGTTTGCCGGTGCAGAGGAAGGGATACCGCAATGATAAATTTCCATGCAGCTGATTGAAGCTTCCAACGAAGAGCATCTGATGAGCGAGCAGTTGCGTGATTTATTTACCATGGAGAATGACGGCATCGCCAATCGTAACGAGCACCTAGATTCGGAAGAAGACAAGCGAGCGAGAAGAATACTGGAGGAGACAACAAGACGGGTCGGAGACAGATTCGAGACGGGACTTCTGTGGAGAATGGATCACCCAGAGTTTCCCGACAGCTATCCGATGGGATGATCCAGTCAATGAAAATTTTGTTCGACAATGGCGACAATGGGTGGACTTCTTCGATCAATTGTCCACACTTAGAATTCCCCTCCTTCTCCAGCCGGGAAAGTCGGTTGGCAACCCACGTCTTTGTAGACGCTAGCGAGACGGCATGTTGCTGTGTCGTGTACTTCCGACTATTGGATGCAAGAGGGATTCAGGTAGCTCTAGTCGGTTCTAAAAGCAAAGGTGGAACCATTAAAGACGCTGTCCATCCCACGGCTCGAACTGAAGGCAGCAGTTTTGGGCGTTCAATATCTGCAATCCATCCTGAGTAAACATGCACTTCCGGTGGCGCAAAAATACCTGTGGACCGATTCAACAACAGTCCTGGCGTGGATCCTTTCAGATCATCGCCGTTTCCAAAAGTTTGTGGCGGTTCGCGTAGGTGAAATCTTGAGCTTAAGTGACCCTCAAGATTGGAGATGGGTTCCAACGAAAGCAAAATGGGGCAAAGGTCCTGAATTCCAAACGCAGAACTCCTGGTTTTGCAGTCCCGCTTTCCTCCATCTAGGTGAAGAGCACTGGCCGGAACGTCGTCAAAATGTCTCCACTCAAGAAGAGCTTCGTCCTGTTCATATTCACTGGCCAGTAGTCCCGTTCATCGACGCCACGAGATTCAGCCGATACGAGAAAATGCAACGTTCAATGGCCTACGTTTGGCGATTCGTCGATAGTCTACGTCACAAACGTAGTGGTGCAACTCAGCAGCTGGCCGTGTTGAACCAGGATGAACTGAAGCGTGCAGAGGAAACGTTGTGGAAAGTAGCACAGGCGGACAGTTTTACTGAGGAAATACAAGTGTTGTCTACCACTCGGGGTGCACCGGAAATGAAGCATGCGTGAATGAAGCAAGGCAGTACACAACTTGTCCACCGAATAGTGCATCATGGCAGTTCGTCGATTCGTCGCACGACGAGGTCCCCCGGTCGAAATCTACAGCGACAACGGCACGTGCTTTCAGGGTGCAAGCAATAATTTGGAGAAACAGCGAATCGCACACGAAGCTTTAGCATTGATCTTCACGACCCTAGACCTGGAAATTGGCACAATCAATATGTGACGAATTCTGGCGCGGATGGGTGAAAGAGTACGCACCGATCATCGCTCGTCGGACCAAATGGTTCGAGGAGACGCGGGAGCTAAAAGAGGGTGATCTAGTTTTGATCCTCGGTGGGACGGCTCCTAATCAATCGGTCCGTGCACGCGTAGAGTGGACGATACCAGGGAGAGACGGACGAGTGCGTCAGGCCCTAGTTCGCACCACATTAGGGATATTCAGAAGACCAGTAGTGAAACTAGCCCTACTCGACATCGCTAAGAATAGTGAACCTGAAGGTGATCAGGATGGTGGCTCCAGAGAGGAACGTCATCCAGGTACACAGGGGGGGGGGATGTCACGATGGTCCACCCTGTCGCAGCGACATCGTGGCCGATGAGGCACACGATCGATGTACAAATACAATCCCCGAACACTTCAATATGAACGATCAATGACAATTGTAAACAGAAGATGATAGGAGAACGATTGATGTGCCACAAATCGATAAGTGAAATGTGCTATGCTAGTGGTGATGTTCTATGCCGGAAAATTAGTGAATTTGTGATGAATTTTGTCAATTATTCATCCCTTTAGGTCCAAATTTGCTTTATAAAGAATCGTTGAACTAGATTATATCTACTACCTATTGAATCTTGCCTACAGTTAGTGTCTTTTTTGACATTTGCTGACTTGAACTATCTTATCAACACCGAAAATAAGATACACCGAGGCAAATTGAAACGGATGGGATGAGATGAACCAGTGATTTAACGTTATGTTATCCAAGGTTAGAACAATTTGATTACCATAACCCATACACGGCATACTATAAGACAAGGTAGGCTATTATTGGTAAACATAAGTTTTGGACGTAAACATGTGACGTCGTTTTGGTCGACCTATATGTTTATTGTAATGTTTTGAACACTTTATATAAGTAAACACATCCCTGGGAATGGTATCACATTGATGGATGGTTCTCCTAGAAATGTTGGAAAAGTAATTACGATTTATATTTTTTTCCACGTAACTGAATGAAATTTGAGTTTGCAAGGGGGTAACACAGGGTACTACCAACTTCAGATTTTGTAGTTCTATTCAAAATTTAATTTTTATTTGTGACAATTAATAAAATCCCTTAATAATATGACCATAAACGACGTGACGTATCACCACATTGTCCTGCAAATCCATCACATCGTACGTGAATCGCCAGTAATCGGCGGGAACTACCGATGGAATCCAGCTGCCGTCCGGAGCCCAGTCCTTCACCCAGTAGTGACCCCGCGGTAACGGACAAAGCCTTTCGTTTCCTACTTGGGGAAAGTTGCTGTAGTCTTTGATTATATGTTGAATCTCCTTGTACGCTCCATTCAAAAGATCGCACATCTTGGTCTTGGAAACTTTCATCGGATACTGGTTGAATTGGTTGTTCCCCAGACGACTGTACGCCACCGTCAGAGTGAACAGGTACTCATCTCCCAAATCGTAGAGGAAGTCACCGGCGCCATCCAGGACGGAAGTGGTGCGGTTGTACTTACGTACGCGATATCCGGTATTGTTGACCAGATTGAATCCCTTCTGCTGCTCGAACCGATCTAGGTGAACCTGAATCGATATGGCAAACGCTGACGTTATGAGGAGGAGAAGGTCGATGAGCACCAGCATGGACGACATCCCGGGAGATAGAAGGCTCTGAACAGACGGACGGTCTCGGTGTGTTTGAAATCGCGTGTGCTTCGGCAATATATCCATATAAACTGATAGAAATCATCACGCGTAAACGACCTAATTAAAGCTTAGAGGCCGTCCAATTGAAGAAAATGAAGGCAAATTGGTTTTAATGTGCTGCGTAAGACGCAGAACAAAAATTCATGCAGTCAGAGCTTCGTGTTTAAGCGTGTTTTCTTTTAAAAGAGAAGTGCAGCTTTTGAAATACTGAAATTGCACAACACTGGCTAGTCTCAAGCAGTAAGCTCAACTGAACTACATTGTTTGTCAACTTGTTTCATAGTAAAACTTCAATTGAACAGCAACAACCTTCAATTAGCTTGCTTTCGTGTGATGATTTGTATCAGCTTATTGGAAAATATGACTGTATCACGCACGTTTTATACCCCATTTGGACACAGTCTCTCAAACCAATTGTCTACCGGGATGTCGTCCATACTGGTACTGGCCACCGGCCTTCTCGTTATAACAACTTCAACGAATGCCATATCGATTAAGGTCCACCTGGATCGGTTCGAACAGCAGAAGGGATTCGATATGGCCAACACAACCGGGTTTCGTGTCCGTAAGTACAACCGAACCACTTCCGTTCTGAGCGGTGAACTCTACTTCTTCTACGACTTGGGAGATGAGTACATTTTTACGCTGACCTTGGCGTACAGTCGGCTGGGCAACAACCAATTCAACCAGTATCCGATGAAAGTTTCCAAGGCCAAGATGTGCGATGCCCTGAATGGCCCGTACAAGGACTATCAGTACCTGATCAAGGACAACACCAACTTTCCCCAAATAGGAAACGCGTTATTATGGAGTTTTTTCTACGTTTTTCTGTAGTTTTAGTGACCAATAGCATAAAAACTGAAGAATATTATGAAAAACATTTTTTTCTGGATATCCTAAGTCATCCAAACTATTCTTGAGTTTAGATCCTAAAGTCTGCGGGTGTAACGGTAACTTCATTCATTATACAAAGCTACGATTTGTAATCTATCATGTCCAGTAAGTCTTCTGAAAGTTCAACAGACAGTATCAGATGTATCGGGATATCCTAGGTCATCCAAACGGTCCTGGAGTTTAGATCCTAAAGTCTACGGGTGTAACGGTAACTTCTTTCATTAAAAGCTACGATTTGTAATCTATCATGTCCAGTAAGTCTTCTAAAAGTTCAACAGACAGTATCAGATGTGTCGGGATATCCTAGGTCATCCAAACTGTTCTTGAGTTTAGATCCTAAAGTGTACGGGTGTAACGGTAACTTCTTTCATTAAAAGCTTCGATTTGTAATCTATCATGTCCAGTAAGTCTTCTAAAAGTTCAACATACAGTATCAGATGTGTCGGGACATCCTAGGTCATCCAAACTGTTCTTGAGTTTAGATTCTAAAGTCTGCGGGTGTAACGGTAACTTCTTTCATTATACAAAGCTACGATTTGTAATCTGTCATGTCCAACAAGTCTTCTGAAAGTTACAGTAGTTGTTTTTTTTTTCAACTAAGCTTCATAACAGTAAGAAAACCCATAATACCCCAAAAATATATAACAACGCTTATTGTTCCTCTATTGCTTTGGCAAGTACAGTGGATTATGTAACACTACTCTGCCTCTGGAGCCGACCTACTGATACCTGAACACTACTCAACGTAGTGGCAAAAGCTATTATCATAATCGTATTCCTGAAGCTATGGTCTCCGGAGTAGTGTTTATGATCTGGAATATCTCAAAACTATTTTGAAATGACTCATGATATACCAGGGGGTTTACAGATTACAGTTTAAAGTTCATTGCGAGAATACCTACAACTGTTACTATCAAGAGCTAAACTTCAGGATAGTTTGGACGACCCTCAATGTCCCAAAGCTTCATAATAAGATATAGTAGACTTTCAGGTATAGTCACCACAATTGATTATGGAACGTTACTCAGTATGTCAGATATAGCTGCTGATGTGACGAGTGTAGACCGGAAATTCTGAACTCGAAAATAGTTTGACTGACCTGCAACATTCCCATAGTGTCTCTAAATGACATTTTAGCTTTCAAGAGCTGCATGGATCTCAGCAGGTTATGCTATGCTATTATTTATGGTGGAAACACATAAAGTTCTTCTTGTAGATTTGAAGGACTTCATTATAGAACAGTTTGGACGGACCTGAATGTCCCACAAAGTAGACTTCAGATTGATCCAGTAACAACGGATAAATATGCATCGGTACACAGTATAACAGATATGGATACTGTTAGGAGTGTAGACCTGAAGGTTGTTTGGCTGACCTGGATTATCCCTGTAGTGTCTTTAAATGACATTTGAGATTTCAAGAGCTGCATGAATCTCAGCAGATTATGCTATGCTATTATTTATGATGGAAACACATAAAGTTCTTCTTGTAGATTTGAAGGACTTCATTATAGAACAGTTTCGATGACCCTGAATGTCACAAAGGTTTATAATAAGCTACTAGACTTCAAATTGCTCCAGTAACTGTGGTGATTATGCAGCGGTACTCAGTATAACAGATATGGATACTGTTACGAGTGTAGACCTCAAATCCTGAACTCCTGAAGGTAGTTTGGCTGACCTGGAATATCCCTGTAGTGTCTTTAAACGACATTTGAGATTTCAAGAGCTCCACGGCTCCCAGCAGATTAGGCAGTACTATTATTCATGGGGAAAAAACATTAAATTATTCTTGTAGATTTGAAGGACTTCATTATAGAACAGTTTGGACGACCCTGAATATCCAAAAAGTTTATAATAAGTTACTAGACTTCCGATTGATCCAGTAACCGCGGTTGATTATGCAACGTTACTCAGTATAACATATATGGCTACTGTTACGAGTGTAGACCTGAAGTTCTGAACTCCAAGGTAGTTTGGCTGACCTAGACTATCCCTATAGTGTCTATAAATGACATTGTAGATGCCAAGAGCTTCATGGATCCCAGTAGGTTATACAATGCTGTTATTTGTGGCGAAAATACATAAAATTGTTCTTGTAGATTTGAAGGACTTCACTATAGGACAGTTAGGAACACCTAGAACATCCCAGAATATAAAACACCTTTTGATATTCTTGACGAAGGCTATATGAATACATTTAAACGTAACCCACATCCAAGTTCAGCTTTTAGAACAACAGAATGTCAATTACATATTTCGTTTTTCCCAATTTCATGGTGTTCAGGATGTTCTAGGTTATCAATGAAGTCCCAAATACAAACATTCGCATTTTTTCCTAATAGAGGACTCAACAACTTTTTAGAAGACAGTATTCTGTTTTATCGAATGGGTGAATTTATACAGCCGTTTCTATGTTGGGGTCATATATGACCCCTTCGGCTCCAAAACTTCGAAAGCATTATTTTCTTCCTTTACTGTTACTAAATCCCAGTTGTAGTCATCGTAGTAGACGATATTCTGATGTTTTATTGCTATAAGCTTTACTCGTTTGCAAAACCGTGCGAGCGAACTCACAAAGTGTCAACGGAATTCGCATAATTGCGTACTGCGATTGGTTTACGAATGAAATCGCATAAACGTAAATATAAACTCCTTAAAGAGTGTATACAAACTCGCATAAGCTGGAATCGTTTATGTTGACATAATGCGATTTGATATGTGGTAACAATAAAAGGGGTGCTGTTGGACTGTGGATGTAGTGTCAAAAAGCTACAATAAAGTGAAGAGCCATCATTATGATTACAAAGCAATAGTTATAAAGTCATCAATTTTGTTGTGTTGGCCTGATAATCAACAATGGGTGACGCTAACCAGAGAGGGGTACATAATGAATACTGTACGAGAACCCATGTTTCGTCGTTTTTAACTCCAGATACTTGCAGATGTTCGACTGTGAAATTTACTTCTTTCTCTGGGCATTTCGGCTTTCAGTCAAAGAAAAGCGTTGATTTTCTTATCTCATCGCCAACGTTTCGAAAACCAACGCTTTTCTTTGACTGAAAAAAATGCGACTTGATATGCCCATGTATAGGTTTGGTTCACTTTCGACCACTTTCGGGGAGACACCTGTAGCCGGTTCCGGGATACTTTCGGTACAGATACGTTTTGAGACTATTCCGCTGCTTATCGTACATCAGATTATCGAAAAAGCTGCTATTTGATGTAATGCACGCATGCATGGGTTTGGTTAACTTTTATAATTGACCACTTTCTGCGGGACATCCGGAACCGGTTCCGGGACACACTGGTTTTCCCAAATATGCTCTGAGCTTTTTTTTTTCTTGTGAACCGTTCATCAGGCCAGGGTTCTCGAAAAGGTGCTATTTGATGTGTTGCATACATGGTTTCGGTTCACTTTTATATTTATGGTCACTTCCGGTGGGACACCCGGAACCGGTTCCGGAACGCTACCGGTGCAGATATGGTCTGAGACTATTTTCCTGCTAACCGTTCATCACGTTATCGAAAAAGCCTTTATTTGATATGTCGCATGTATGGGTTCAGTTCAATTTTATAATTGGCCACTTCCGGCGGGACACCCGGAACAGGTTCCAGAACGGTTCAGATATGGTCTGAGACTAATTTCCTGCTTGCCATTCATCAGGTTATCGGAAAAGCCGCTATTTGATGTGTCGCATTCATAGGTTTTACTTGTATATTTGGCCACTTCCGGCGGGACACCCGGAACCGGTTCCGGAACACTGTCGGATCAGATATGGTCTGAAAGTATTTTCGTGCTTATCGTTTATTAGGTTATCGAAAATGCTGCGGTTTGATGTGTCGCATGCATGGGTTTGTAGCATTTTCATATATGACCCCTTCCTGGGGTATCGGTCAGGAACACCTAAATAGTCTTAACTCCGGAACGGCTGAACCTATCCAAACAATTTTCAATAGGAAACAATGGGACCATATTCCGCGTCGAATGAACCATCGCTCATTAAAGTCGGTTATATTCTGAGTATGAACAACTAGCATTCATGAACCTTTGTAACTGTTCTTGAGGTTTGAGAAAAAAAATACGTAAATTTTCTAAATTGGATATTTCCTTGAAGGCTACTTAAACCGGTTCTGGATCATGATCTGAACTTGAGTTTCAATTCTATCAATAATGATGCAATTTGATATGTCGGTTCAGTGCATATTCAACATTGTTCATTCGACATTTTGTCATTTCGACCTCCGACCTTTTGTCATAGATTCTTTGAATGGTCCGCCATCTTGGATTTTCTCATTCTGAGTTCTGGACATCAGACATACGAAATATAACCATAATGCATTGTTTTAGATCCAAAAATACTGTAAAACAGCAGCTATCCTGGTTTTTTTTCCGCCATTTTGAGTTTGGGATCACCATCTTCCACCATTTTCTGATCACCATATCTGGATTCCGGACATCTTCTCCATACAAAATATACACATTGTATGGCTTTACAGCCAAAAATTTAATAAAACAGCCGTCATCTTGGTTTTGGTTTGCCATCTTGGATTTTCTGGTCAATGGTTTTGGACTCCAAGCAATATTCTATAAGCAGAGGCAAGGTTACAAAAATCGACGTAATTTGATGTGTCGCACGATAGGTTTTTGTTCAATTTCATATAATGGCCACTTCTGCCGGTGCGGGTCCGGATCACTAAAATGGTTATAACTCCGGAACGCCTGGACCGATTCAAACCATTTTCAATAGGAAACAATGGGACAATATTCAGCGTTGATTGAAACCAAAAGCGTTGAAATCGGATGATATTTACTGTCCAAAAGTGAGGTGACATTTTTGTACACATACACACATACACACGCACATACACACGCACATACACACGTACACACACACATACATCATCACAACTCGTCGAGCTGAGTCGAATGGTATATAAGACTTGGCCCTCCGGGGGTTCTATCAAGATTTCATTTTGTAGTGAAAATATAGCACCTTGGTGTACGAGAAAGGTAAAAAGCCAACGATCGCTACTGGGTGAAGGACTGGACCCCCGAGAGTAGCTTTGTTCCACCGGTAGTTCCTGCAGGTTACTGGCGATTTTCATTCGATGTTTTGGATTCGCAGGGAAACTTGGCAATGCGGAACACTTTATATGTTCATATTATAAAGGAAATTGTATAATTGTTACAAATCAAAACGATCGCTACGATCTATCTGCTTTAGAGATCTACAGTCTTTTTAGATCTACTGTCTAAATAAATAAGCCTGGCCGGTTATTTGTCGTACCCAACCAACTTTGACTCAATATCACCCTCTTGAAGACATCGACATGAAGTCATACTCGGCTTAACCCATTGAAGCCGGATTTTTTCCAAGCGTTATTATGGAGTTTTTTCTACGTTTTTCTGTAGTTTTAGTGACCAAAAGCATAAAAACTGAAGAATATTATGAAAAACATTTTTTTCTGGATATCCTAGGTTATCCAAACTATTCTTGAGTTTAGATCCTAAAGTCTGCGGGTGTAACGGTAACTTCATTCATTATACAAAGCTACGATTTGTAATCTATCATGTCCAGTAAGTCTTCTAAAAGTTCAACAGACAGTATCAGATGTGTCGGGACATCCTAGGTCATCCAAACTGTTCTTGAGTTTAGATTCTAAAGTCTGCGGGTGTAACGGTAACTTCTTTCATTATACAAAGCTACGATTTGTAATCTGTCATGTCCAACAAGTCTTCTAAAAGTTCAACAGACAGTATCAGATGTGTCGGGACATCCTAGGTCATCCAAACTGTTCTTGAGTTTAGATTCTAAAGTCTGCGGGTGTAACGGTAACTTCTTTCATTATACAAAGCTACGATTTGTAATCTGTCATGTCCAATAAGTCTTCTGAAAGTTACAGTAGTTGTTTTTTATCAACTAAGCTTCATAACAGTAAGAAAACCCATAATTCCCCCAAAATATATAACAACGCTTATTGTTCCTCTATTGCTTTGGCAAGTACAGTGGATTATGTAACACTATTCTGCCTCTGGAGCCGACCTACTGATACCTGAACACTACTCAACGTAGTGGCAAAAGCTATTATCATAATCGTATTCCTGAAGCTATGGTCTCCGGAGTAGTGTTTATGATCTGGAATATCTCAAAACTATTTTGAAATGACTCATGATATACCAGGGGGTTTACAGATCACAGTTTAAAGTTCATTGTGAGAATAACTACAACTGTTACTATCAAGAGCTAAACTTCAGGATAGTTTGGACGACCCTCAATGTCCCAAAGCTTCATAATAAGATATAGTAGACTTTCAGGTATAGTGACTTCATTATAGAACAGTTTGGACGGACCTGAATGTCCCACAAAGTAGACTTCAGATTGATCCAGTAACCACGGATAAATATGCATCGGTACACAGTATAACAGATATGGATACTGTTAGGAGTGTAAACCTGAAGGTTGTTTGGCTGACCTGGATTATCCCTGTAGTGTCTTTAAATGACATTTGAGATTTCAAGAGCTGCATGAATCTCAGCAGATTATGCTATGCTATTATTTATGATGGAAACACATAAAGTTCTTCTTGTAGATTTGAAGGACTTCATTATAGAACAGTTTCGATGACCCTGAATGTCACAAAGGTTTATAATAAGCTACTAGACTTCAAATTGCTCCAGTAACTGTGGTGATTATGCAGCGGTACTCAGTATACCAGATATGGATACTGTTACGAGTGTAGACCTCAAATCCTGAACTCCTGAAGGTAGTTTGGCTGACCTGGAATATCCCTGTAGTGTCTTTAAACGACATTTGAGATTTCAAGAGCTCCACGGCTCCCAGCAGATTAGGCAGTACTATTATTCATGGGGAAAAAACATTAAATTATTCTTGTAGATTCGAAGGACTTCATTATAGAACAGTTTGGACGACCCTGAATATCCAAAAAGTTTATAATAAGCTACTAGACTTCCGATTGATCCAGTAACCGCGGTTGATTATGCAACGTTACTCAGTATAACATATATGGCTACTGTTACGAGTGTAGACCTGAAGTTCTGAACTCCAAGGTAGTTTGGCTGACCTGGAATATCCCTATGGTGTCTATAAATGACATTGTAGATGTCAAGAGCTTCACGGATCCCAGTAGGTTGTGCAATGCTATTATTTGTGGCGAAAATACATAAAATTGTTCTTGTAGATTTGAAGGACTTCACTATAGGACAGTTAGGAACACCTAGACCGTCCCAGAATATAAAACACCTTTTGATATTCTTGAAGGTTATATGAATACATATAAACGTAACCCTCATCCAAGTTCAGCTTTTAGAACAACTGGTATGTCAATTACATATTTCGTTTTTCCCAATTTCATGGTGTTCAGGATGTTCTAGGTTATCAATGAAGTCCCAGATACAAATATTCCCATTTTTCCCTAATAGAGGGCTCAACAACAACTCAACAACTCAAGAAGACAGTATTCCGTTTTATCGAATGGGTGAATTTATATAGCCGTTTCTATGTTGGGATCATATATGACCCCTTCGGCTCCAAAGCTTCGAAAGCATTATTTTCTTCAATTACTGTTACTAAATCCCAGTTGTATAGTCATCGTAGTAGACGATATTCTGATGTTTTATTGCTATAAGCTTTACTCGTTTGCAAAACCGTGCGAGCGAACTCACAAAGTGTCAACGGAATTCGCATAATTGCGTACTGCGATTGGTTTACGAATGAAATTGCATAAACGTAAAAATAAACTCGTTAAAGAGTGTATACAAACTCGCATAAGCTGGAATCGTTTATGTTGACATAATGCGATTTGATATGTGGTAACAATAAAAGGGGTGCTGTTGGACTGTGGATGTAGTGTCAAAAAGCTACAATAAAGTGAAGAGCCACCATTTTGATTACAAAGCAATAGTTATAAAGTCATCAATTTTGTTGTGTTGGCCTGATAATCAACAATGGGTGACGCTAACCAGAGAGGGGTACATAATGAAAACTGTACGAGAACCCATGTGTCGTCGTTTTTAACTACAGATACTTGCAGATGTTCGAGTGTGAAATTGACTTCTTTCTCTGGGGATCTCGGCTTCCAGTCAAAGAAAAGCGTCGATTTTCTTATCTCATCGCCAACGTTTCGAAAACCAACGCTTTTCTTTGACTGGTTATTGGAAAAAACTGCGACTTGATATGCCCATGGACAGGTTTGGTTCACTTTCGACCACTTTCGGCGAGACACCCGTGGCCGGTTCCGGGATACTTTCGGTACAGATACGTTTTGAGACTATTCCGCTGCTTATCGTACATCAGATTATCGAAAAAGCTGCTATTTGATGTAATGCACGCATGCATGGGTTTGGTTAACTTTTATAATTGACCACTTTCTGCGGGACATCCGGAACCGGTTCCGGGACACACTGGTTTTCCCAAATATGCTCTGAGCTTTTTTTTTTCTTGTGAACCGTTCATCAGGCCAGGGTTCTCGAAAAGGTGCTATTTGATGTGTTGCATACATGGTTTCGGTTCACTTTTATATTTATGGTCACTTCCGGTGGGACACCCGGAACCGGTTCCGGAACGGTTCAGATATGGTCTGAGACTAATTTTCTGCTTGCCATTCATCAGGTTATCGGAAAAGCCGCTATTTGATGTGTCGCATGCATAGGTTTGGTTCACTTTTATATTTGGCCACTTCCGGCGGGACACCCGGAACCGGTTCCGAAACACTATTGGTTCAGATATGGTCTGAGAGTATTTTCCTGCTTATCGTTTATTAGGTTATCGAAAATGCCGCGGTTTGATGTGTCGCATGCATGGGTTTGTAGCATTTTCATACATGACCCCTTCCTGAGGTATCGGTCAGGAACACCTGAATGGCCATAACTCCGGAACGGCTGAACCGATCCAAACAATTTTCAATAGGAAACATTGGGACCGGTTTCCGCGTCGAATGAACCATCGGTTATTAAAGTCGGTTGAGGTTTACTGCCAAAAAGTGATGTGAGTTTTATTTGACCACACACATACACACACACAGACATCACCTCAATTCGTCGAGCTGACTCGACCCTCCGGGCCTTTTATCGAAAAGTCATTTTAGGAGTGAACATATAGCCTTTCCAGTACACTTAGTGTACGAGAAAGGCAAAAAATCAATAAAATATGTGCAGCTATATGAGCGGATATTAACCTTATATTCTGAGTATGAATATTCAACATTGTTTATTCGACCTTTTGTCATTTCGACCTCCGACCTTTTTTCATAGATTCCTTGAATGGTCCGCCATCTTGGATTTTCTCACTCTGAATTCTGGACATCAGACATACGAAATAACCATATTGCATTGTTTAAGATCCAAAAATACTATAAAACAGCAGCCATCCTGGTTTTGACCCGCCATATTGAATTTGGGATCACCATCTTGCATTTTCTGATCACCATATCTGGATTCCGGACATCTTTTCCATACAAAATATACACATTGCATAAAACCATAAAGCCAAAAATTTAATAAAACAGCCGTCATCTTGGTTTTTGTCCGCCATCTTGGATTTTCTGGTCAATAGTTTTGGACTCCAAACAATATTCTATAAGCAGAGGCAAGGTTACAAAAATCGACGTAATTTGATGTGTCGCACGATAGGGTTTTGTTCAAATTCATATAATAACCACTTCTGCCGGTGCGGGACCGGAAAACTAAAATGACCATAACTCCGGAACGCCTGGACCGATTCAAACCATTTTCAATAGGAAACAATGGGACAATATTCCGTGTCGATTGAAACCAAAAGCGTTGAAATCGGATGATATTTACTATCCAAAAGTGAGGTGACATTTTTATACACATACACACATACACACGCACATACACACGTACACACACACATACATCATCACAACTCGTCGAGCTGAGTCGAATGGTATATAAGACTTGGCCCTCCGGGGGTTCTATCAAGATTTCCTTTTGGAGTGAAAATATAGCACCTTGGTGTACGAGAAAGGTAAAAAGCCAACGATCGTCTCCGCGCATGAAATAATTGCTCTATAAGTGATTCTTCGTCGACTTTGACGGATGGGCTGAAACTGAAAAAGATACAGCCAGAAAATCGGCTTTATTGAAGCACCCTAAGCTTTTTTATAAAAATATCTCAAAATCGGCCATTTTCAAAGCTACATGAGAACTGTTTACTGAACTTGCTCAAAATTGATAGATCTACAACTTTTCCGAAGAATGTATATAGATATTTTTGCAAATAAAAAGTTTGGCTTCCAAATTCTATGAAAATATTTTCACCACCTTAATTTTCATGTACATTGGAAGGAGGGCCTTATTATTAGGAACAACTTTGTAGGAGACCATATTTGTATAAAAAAAAATGATTTGAAGGCACTGAATGCATCTTTCCTCGTAAAACTGGGTTCTGGACCACTGTGCAATGTGGGGGGAAGAAAAAGGAAGTAATCATTACTGTTACTAGTGTAGACCTGAAATCCTGAACTCTAAGGTAGTTTGGCTGACCTGGAATATCCCTGTAGTGTCTTTAAATGACATTTGAGATTTCAAGAGCTTCACGGATCGCAGCAGATTATGAAGGACTATTATTCATGGAAAAAAAACGTTAAGTTATTCTTGTAGATTTGAAGGACTTCATTATAGAACAATTTGGACGACTCTGAATGTCCCAAAAGTTTATAATAAGCTACTAGACTTCAGATTGCTTCAGTAACTGCGGTTGATTATGCAACGTTACTCAGTATAACAGATATGGCCACTGTTACGAGTGTAGACCTGAAGTTCTGAACTCCAAAGTAGTTTGGCTGTCCTGGAATATCCCTATAGTGTCTTTAAATGACATTGTAGATGTCAAGAGCTTCACGGATTCCAGTAGGTTATGCAATGCTATTATTTGTGGCGAAAATACATACAATTATTCTTGTAGATTTGAAGGACTTCACTATAGGACAGTTTGGAACACCTAGAACATCCCAGAATATAAAACACCTTTTGATATTCTTGACAAAGGCTATATGAATACATATAAACGTAACCCACATCCAAGTTCAGCTTTTAGAACAACTGGTATGTCAATTATTTCGTTTTTCCCAATTTCATGGTGTTCAGGATGTTCTAGGTTATCAATGAAGTCCCAAATACAAATATTCCCATTTTTTCCCTAATAGAGGACTCAACAACTTTTCAGAAGGCAGTATTCTGTTTTATCGAATGGGTGAATTTATATAGCCGTTTCTATGTTGGGGTCATATATGACCCCTCCGGCTCCAAAGGGTTAAGGACAAAACTTCGAAAGCATTATTTTCTTCTATTACTGTTACTAAATCTCAGTTGTCGTCATCGTAGTAGACGATATTCTGATGTTTTATTGCTATAAGCTTTGCTCGTTCAGTTTGTGTATGTAACTGTAACTTCTATCATTATACAAAGCTACGATTTGTAATCTATCATGTCCAGTAAGTCCTCTGAAAGTTCAATAGGCAGTATCAGATCAGCTGAAATGATGTCATCCAAACTATTCTTGAGTTTAGATACTAAAGTCTACGGGTGTAACGGTAACGTCTTTCATAATACAAAGTTACGATTTGTAATCTATCATGTCCAGGAAGTCTTCTGATAGTTGAATCGGGATATCCCAGGTCATCCAAACTGTTCTTGAGTTCAGATTCTAGACTCTAAACGTTACTCCCGGTAGCTTCATTTATTATACAAAGCTATGATTTGTATTATGTCATGTTTAGTAAGTGCTATGAAAGTTTAATAGACAGTATCAGTCAGCCGTGATATCCTAGCTCATTTGAACTGTTCTTTAGTTTAGATCCTAAACTATACAGGTTTAATGGTAACAACCACCCAACAAAGTAATGGTTACTTCAAGTCATGATAAGTTTGGTACTGCAAAGACACTGTCTGGTTTCTTCATTTCTTTATTACATGGTAATTTTTATTTATGACAATCATACAAAACCCTTTATGAGATGGGCATAACCACGGTAACGTAGCAGCACCGTGTCCTGCAGATCCATCAAATCGAAAGTAAACCGCCAGTAACCGGCCGGAACTACCGGTGGAACCCAGCTGTTGTCCGGAGCCCAGTTCTTCACCCAGTAGTAACCCCGCGGTAACGGACAGAGTCTATCCTTGCCTATTTGGGGCAAGTTGCTGTAATCCTTAACAAGGTGCTGATATTCCTTGTACGGTCCATTCAAAAGCTCGCACACCTTGGCCTTGGAAATTTTCATCGGATATTCGTTGAACTGGTTGTTACCCAGCCGGCTGTACGCCACGGTCAATGTAGACGTGTAGTTATCGCCCACATCGAAGAATACGTCCCCTCCGCCATCCAGCACCGAAGTGGTACGGTTGAACTTACGGACACGAACTCGGGTAGCATCGGCCAGGTTAAAACCTGTCTCCTGTTCGAACCGATCTAGCTGGACCTGAATCGATACGGCAATCGTTGAGGTAGTGAGGGCGAGAAGACCGCTGGCGAGTACCAGCATCGCAGAGGACATCCCGATAGACAATAGGCTCAACAGGCAGTGTTCGATTGGATTTAATGTCGTGTGCAATGAAAGTGTCGTACAAAGTGGTACAGCAATTACCTCATGATAAAACTGATACAAATCATCACGTGTACTCAAGCAGTCAAATTAAAGCTCATTGCAGTCCAATTTAATGTTTATTGTTAAATCAGTGAACCAATTTAGCAAACAACGCTCAATGTTATGTACAGTTCTTGTTTAAACTATTCAGTATTCCTACTATGTAGATATTGTGAGACACCCCTTTTGTGCCTCAACAGCAGAAAAGATGAGTATTTGGTCATAACCTTCGGAGATATACTATGAGTCTGTGCGACTTCCAATATGATATCGCAAGGCACGTTGTCAAAGCACCCTCGATACAACGTAAATAGCTTTGTGTAAAAGAGCCACAGTACAGTTTCCAGATCGTTATACATGTTGGTTCACATGAAGAGGCATGTTAGCCAGATGAACATCACGGATGTGATGATGGCCGACAATGCGTTCTAAGCATTTCAGAAGACAGGAGGTCCAATACTACCACGTCCCTTTTCGGGATAAATCGAAACACTACAACGATAAGTGTTGAGTCCTGTCTCGCGTCGCGTTCTTTGTGTATTGTCGAGATTCTTTCATGTGGTTTTTCCATGAAACCGTAAGAGTTTTAATTCTTCAAGGGGTGACACAAAGTCCAAGTGAATTGGGTATTGTGAAGGCACTGCCTGGTTTATTTATACCGTCCTTAGATCTACTTCAAATAGTTCGCATCTTCAAATGATCACTCTGATTTGTAACAATCATCAAAATCCCTTCGTGATATGCATAAAAACAAGGTGACGAAGCAGCACATTGTCCTGCAAATCCATTATGAGGAACGTAAATCGCCAGTAACCGGCGGGAATTACCGATGGAATCCAGCTGTTGTCCGGAGCCCAATCCTTGACCCAGTAGTGACCCTGCGGCAATGGACATAGCCTATCCGGTCCTATTTGGGGCAAGTTGCTGTAGCCCTTGAAGAGGTACTGATATTCCTGGTACGGTCCATTCAAAAAATCGCACATCTTGGCCTTTGAGATTTTCATCGGATACTCGTTGAACTGGTTGTTACCGAGCCGGCTGTACGCCACGGTCAACGTAGCCGTGTAGTTATCTCCCATGTCGTCGAAAATGTCGCCTTCGCCGTTCAGGACCGAAGTGGTACGGTTGTACTTACGGACACGAAATCCGGTAGCGTCGGCCAGGGCAAAACCTGTCTGCTGTTCGAATCGATCCAGCTGAACTCTGATTGTCATGGCAATCGTTGAAGCTGTGAGAACGAGAAGGCCGCTGGCGACTGCCGCCAGCATGCACGACATCCCGGTTGAGAAATGGTTTAGGAGACTGTATCCAAATGGTTTTTAAATCGTGTGTGGTGTAGCAATATTCGCCTATGAACTGATACGAATCATCTCGTGCAAGCGATCCAATTGAAGCTTATTGTTGTCCAATTGAATGACAATATTCATTCTGCACTGATTTGCAAACAGGCAATATTACAGATTTACGGTGAAATTGTTGGAATCACTGGACAAAACGATCTCCGAGGCGCAGCTTCTGGTACGGCGTTCTTAGCGTCTCTTAACTTCACCTAGCGGATAAACCTAGAACCAACTAGTTCACTGTCGGATAGCTCTTGATGTCCTGATCCACTTTGCCGAAGACGAAATTCTTCAATGTAGTCTGATTCTCGAGATACAGAAGTTTAGAGTTCTTATGACTCACTAGCACCACCTAGCGGATAAACCTAGAACCTACTAGTTCACTTTCGAATAGCTCTCGATGTCCTGATCAACCTTGTCGAAAACGAAATTATGCTATGTAGTCTAGTTGTTGAGAAATAGAAGCTAAGAATTTCAAAGACTCACTAGCGCCACCAAGCGGACAAACATAGAATCAACTAGTTCACTAAAAACTACTCTTGATGTCCTGATCCACTTTGCCGAAGACGAAACTCTTCTGTGTAGTCTGATTCTCGATACACAGAAGGTTAGAGTTTTTATGACTCACTAGCACCACCTACCGGATAAACCTACAATCTACTAGTTTACCATCGAATAGCTCTTGATGCCCTGATCAACCTTGCCGAAAACGAAATTCTTCTATGTAGTCTAGTTGTTGAGAAACAGAAGTTAAGAATTTCTAAAACTCGCTAGCGCCACCAAGCGGACAAACCTAGAATCAACTAGTTTACCAAAAGATAGCCCTTGAGTTCCTGATCCACTTTGAAGAAGACGAAATTCTTCTGTGCAGTCTGGTTCTCGAGATACAGCGGTTTAAAGTTTTTAGGATTCACTAGCACCACCTAGCGGATAAACCTTGAACCAACTAGTGCACTATCGGATAGCTCTTAAATGTCCTGATCAATCTTGGCGAAAACGAAATTCTGCTATGTAGTCTAGTTGTTGAAAAACTGAAGCTATGAATTTCTAAGACTCGCCACTTCTAAGAGCGCCACCTAGTGGATAAACCTAGAATCAGCTAGTTCACTAAAAGCTAGCTGTTGATGTCCTGATCAACTTTCCCGTAGTCGAAATCCGTCCATATAGTCTGATTCTCGAGATACGAGCGCGACGCTCAGCCACCAAATTTCCCTAAAGCCCTTTGAAACGTTTCCGAAAGCTCCCTGAATCATGCATGAAGCGCTCTTCAAACCCCATGAAGCACCCTGAAACCATCTAAAAAGCCCCATTAAACCCCCTGTGATCCCTGAAATCAAGAAACCCTCTTCAACACCCCAGAAATTCTTCTGAGTTGCCCTGATGCCTTGAGATTCCCTGGAAATCCCTGATACCCACTTGAAGCTCCCCAGGGCTCTTTGAAATGTTTCTGAAACTCTTTGAAGCACCCTGAAACACCTCTCAACTCCCTTCATATGATCTGAAAACCTGCTAGCAACCCCAGAAACGCTCCCGAAACTCTTGAATCTTCTGGAACGTTTCTTGAAATCCTACTGAAATGCTCG
This sequence comes from Aedes albopictus, assembly GCF_035046485.1. Taxonomy (NCBI): domain Eukaryota; kingdom Metazoa; phylum Arthropoda; class Insecta; order Diptera; family Culicidae; genus Aedes; species Aedes albopictus. Next base: position 335,611,744 of record NC_085136.1, on the reverse strand, counting down.
TAATGCACCCCTTCTAACCCTTGAAACACCCCTCAAACGCACTGGAATGCTCTGAAACCTTCTTGCATCACCCTTAAAGGTCTCTGAAGCGCTCCTGAAACCCTCTCAAAACATTTGGAATGTTCTGAAAAGGCCCCGAAAGACCACTTCGATTCTCATCTGAATCGGTCCTGAAGCAATCCTTCGTAGAACCTAGCAAACCCCTTGGAACCACCTGGAACACCTCTGAGAACCCATCAGTTCCTCTGAAACGCCCTCGATCCTTCTGAAATATCTCCGAATCACCATGAAATACCTTGAATCTACCGAAGATCCCTTGAAAGGCCTATGAAATCCAGAGAGACCCGCTGAAATTCTCCTGGAACGCTCCGTAAGCCCCCCGAAACCCTGAAACGCCCTTGTCCCCACTGAAACATCATTGATACTAAAACACTCTGAAAAATACTCCTAACCTAGAGAGATTCCTAAAAAACTCATGAAACGCCTCTGATCGATCTGAAACGGTTTCGGGCCATTTGGTCCCAGAGGATTTCAAGGGAGCTCCAAGGGGTCACAGCAGGGGCATTCCAGGTGTCTGCACGGTAACAGAATTCACTTATTTTCGAGCTAAAGTCCGAGTGCGGGAATCTCATCAAATTAAGCCGTCCCAGAAGGTCCCAGAAGGTCTCCGGAGTGTATCAGGGGGTTTCATGGGGTAGCTGGAGGTCTCAGAGGCGTTGCAACGAGACTCAAAGGGTCTCAGGAGATTTCAGAGGGGTACATGAGGTCTCTGTGGCGCATCAGGGGTCACAGGGGTGCTCCATAGGGTCTCAGGGATGTTTCAGGGGGTCCAAGGTAGCTTCAGAGGGGTACCTGGAAGTCTCATAGGCGTTTCAGGTGGTTTCAAGGAGTATCATGAAGTCTCTGGCTTCTAAGGGAGTCCCAGAGCGTTTTAAGCGTGTTTAAAGATCTCAGAGATGTTTCGGGTGACTCAAGGGGCTCAGAAGTTCTCAGAGATGTTTCGGGTGACTCAAGCGGTCTCAGGGGCTCTCTGTGGCGCTGCAGGGCCATTTCAGGGGGTCTCAGAGGTGTTTCAGGAGCTCCAAGTGGGCTTCAGTGGGGGGTACATGAGGCAGAGGTTTCATAGGCGTACCATGATTTCCATTGGCGGTTCAGAGAATCTCTGATGCTTTTTAAAAGGTTCCAAGGGGTTGAAGGGTAGGCGTTGCAGTGAGACTCAGAGGGTCTCAGGAGATTTCAGAGGGGTACATGAGGTCTCTGTGGCGCACGATGGGGTCGCAGGGGCGCTCCATAGGGTCTCAAGGGCGGTTCAAACAGTCTCAGGGGTGTTTCAGGGGATCCAAGGTAGCTTCAGAGGGGTACCTGGAGGTCTCATTGGCGTTTCAGGTGGTTTCAAGGAGTACCATGAAGTCTCTGGGGGGCTTCTATGGGAGTCCTAGAGCGTTTTAAGCGTGTTTAGCGTGTGCTTGGAGATCTCAGAGATGTTTCGGGTGACTCAAGGGGTACCAGGGGCTCTCTGTGGCGCTTTAGGGCCATTTCATGGGGTCTCAGGGGTGTTTAAGGAGCTCCAAGGGAGCAGAGGTTTCATAGGAGTTTCAGGGGGTTTCAAAGGGCACCATGAGTTCCATGTGCGCTTCAGAGAATCTCAGATGCTTTTTAGAGGGTCCCAAGGGGTTGCAGTGTAGACCGTCCTTTATTTTGCAAACATTGGAAAAGTTTAAAGTTCGTTATTGATAAATGATCGTTTTAGCTGATAAATGATCGTGTTAAAATTTGAAATCCGTATCTCAAGGCTTAGTGGTCCCTCGAGGGACCTGAAGTTTGAAAAAAAAGTTTTCCCTATTTTGCTCAATAACTTCAAAACGAGTGGAGATATCCCAATTTTGGGCAAATTTTCGCTCCTTTGGGTCCTAAAATCAATCAGGGTCTGTTCCAATTGGCGAATTAAAATTAATTTTTACTTACATTTGACTGTTCGACACTTAAACATGACAGTTCTCCTAGGGAAATAATTATCGAACTGTCAAGTTTAAGTGAAAATTAATTTTAATTCTCCAATTGGAACAGACCCTTGGACCTTGCTCTTTGACGTTACTCCACTTATCCCTTTCGGGACGGAGCGCAAAAAACCGAAATTTCCATACAAATTGCTCAAATTTGGCTCTCCAGAACTCTCGGAGTTTTTAATTTATCAGCACTTTTTCTTTGGCATTTGTAAGAACTACTCTTTAACTTTCGATTCCTAGCTTTGTCCACCTAGATAAATTGAAAAGTAAAAATTTGCGACAGATAAAACTTTTTCATATTTTACAATTTTTGCTCATTTTTTGTTTAACTTGTTGTGGTAAATCTCACACACAACATAAACAAAAGTTTATTTGCACACATGCAAGTATATGTAATGGCTCAATATATAAAACAACTAGCTGTCCCGGCAAACTTTGTCTTGCCAAGCTGTGTTGGTTTGACAACTGTTGAGGTCATCGCAGCAACGCACTCTAGATTGATTTAATTTTGATCACGCTGAATTTGCTCCCGGTTCATTAAAGATCAGTATTTTCACAATTTTCATACTTTTACAAATGGTTTTCGTAACTTTTTGTACATATAAACACAGCCACCATGAATATGAATCAAACCATGCAAGATTCATCCTGATCGGTTTAGCAGAGTTCCATTCACCATACAGTGTCACGCTTACTCTTTTTTGTTACTCGATCTTAAATTATCATGACCAACTGTTTTGAAGCAGTTCATTATGTTATTTAATAAAAAAAAATGAATTAATATTGAAAATGTTTTCAGATTTCTTCCACTCGGAGCTAGGATTTTGAATATAATTGTGTCTTAACCTTGTTTTCTCACTACAACCATTAACGGTACAAAATGCAAATCGTAGCAGGCTGTCCGCGCGAACGGATGCTTTTCAAAACCGTCTACTCACGCGTTTTCTTTGTTCTGCATTGTTTTGAACATGGCCAGTCGAATTGAGAAAAGACTCAAAAAGTTTTTTGCAAATTGATCTTCGGTGTTCAACATATCTTTCTTACCTGACGATTTAGCGGATCAAGTAGTGTCTGACAATGAGCATCTCTCAGTGTGTTTAGAGTCTTGTCTCTCAACACGTCGAAAGACTATTGCTAACGCATGCACATTTCCCCACTCGGGGTAACGCTAACGCTATCGACTGACAGCTGCTGACGAGATCATAGCAGGCCACGACGATTCATTTTTCTTCGTCCAGTGTTCGATCACGTCAGACGTACTGCAGTGTCCCCTGAAGCTTCTATGAGGTCCGCTGAAACTACCCTGAGATCTCTGGGACTCCCTAAAACGCCTATGAGCCCCTTAAAACGTCATTGCGGCATCTGGGACCCCCTGGAACTCCCTGGGACTCTCTGAAACCTCCTGGAACCCCCTGTAACGCTCCTGAAGCCCCCTGAAGCGCCCTTGAGACTCTCTGTAATTCTCTAGAAACTACTTGAGACACTCTCAAACGCCCCTGAGCCCCTTCAAATGCCCTAGAGACCCCCTGAAACCCCCTGGCACCACCTAAAATTTCCTTGAAACCCCCCAAAATGCCCCTGAGATCCCCTGGAACGCTTCTGAGGCCTCTTGAAGCGATCCTGAGACTCTCTGGAACGCCTCTGAGGACCCCTGACTGAAGCGCCACTGCAATAGGCCGTCCTGATTTTGCGAAAATGAGAAATGTTCGAAGTTTGTTATTGGAAAATGATCGTTTTAGCATAAAAATGATCGTGTCAAAATTTGAAGTCCGTATTTCAAGGCTAAGTGGTCCCTAAAGGGGACTAAATTTCAGAAAAAAGTGTATGGGGCTAAAAAACATGAACTAGTGATAAAAACTATTCGCTATTCTACTAAAACTGATGATTTTAGGACCCAAGGAGTCGAAAATGTGCTCATGTTTTTTTAACCCTAAACCTTTTTCTAAGACTTTAGACTCTTTGAGGGACCACTTAGCCTTGAGATACGGAATTCAAATTTTGGCATGATGGTTTTATAGCTGAACGATCATTTGTCAAAAACGAACTTTTACCTTTTCCAATGTTTGCAAAATAAAGAACGGCCTACCGTTCAACACCTTGGGGACCCTTTAAAAAGAATCTAAGATTCTCTGAAGCGCCCATTGAAATTATTGTAGCCCTTGAAATCCCCTGAAACGCCTGCCTCATGTACCCCATTGAAGCTCACTTGGAGCTCCTGAAACACCCCTGAGACCCCCTGAAATGGCTCTGCAGAGCCACAGAGAGCCCTTGAGACCCATTGAGTCACCGAAACAACTCTGAAATCTCAAAGCATACGCTAAACACGCTTAAAATGCTCTGGGACTCCCTTAGAAGTCCCCAGAGACTTCATGGTACCCCTTGAAACCACTTGAAACGCCTATGAGACCTCCAGATACTCCTCCGAAGCTCCCTTGAAACACCCCAGAGACTGTTTGAACCGCCCCTGTGACCCTATGGAGCGCCCTGTGAGCCCCTGATGCGCCGCAGAGACCTCATGTACCCCTCTGAAATCTCCTGAAACCCTCTGAGTATCACTGCAGCGCCTCAGAGTGCTCCAGCTACCCCCAACAACTCCCTGATACAGTCCGGAGACCTCCAGGTACCCCCCTGAGACCTTCTGGGACGGCTTAATTTGATGAGAATCCCGCACTCGGACCAGCGCTGGGAATACGATTTACTCATTTTTCGTGTTGATCCACTTTAGCTCGAAAATAAGTGAATTCTGTTACCGTGCAGACACCTGGAATGCCCCTGCTGTGACCCGCTGGATCTCCCCTGAAATCCCCTGGGACCAAATGGCCCGGAACCGTTTCAGATCAATCAAAGGCGTTTCATGAGGTCTTTAGGGATCTCTCTAGGTTAGGAGTATTTTTCAGGGTGTTTTAGTAGGTCTCAATGATGTTTCAGTGGGGACAAGGGCGTTTCAGGGTTTCGGGGGGCTTACGGAGCGTTCCAGGAGAATTTCAGCGGGTCTCTCGGGATTTCATAGGCCTTTCAAGGGATCTAAGGTAGATTCAAGGTATTTCATGGTGATTCGGGAATATTTCAGAAGGTTCGAGGGCGCTTCAGAGGACTTCAGAGGGCTTCAGAAGAACTGATTGACTCTCAGAGGTGTTTCAGCAGGTTGTATCAAGGGGTTTGCTAGGCTCTACGAAAGATTGTTTCAGAACCGATTCGGATGAGATTCGAAGTGGTCTTTTGGGGCCTTTTCAGAACATTCCAAATGTTTTGAGTGGGTTTCAGGAGCGTTTCAGAGGCGTTTAAGGGGGATGCAAGGAGGTTTCAGAGCATTCCAGTGGGTTTGAGGGGTGCTTCAAGGGTTAGAAGGGGTGCATTACGAGCATTTCAGTAGGATTTCAAGAAACATTCCAGAAGATTCGAAAGTTTCGGGAGCGTTTCTGGGGTTGCTAGGAGGGTGTCGGGTCATTTGAAGAAAGTTGAGAGGTGTTCCAGGGTGTTTCAAAGGGTTTCAGAAACATTTCGGAGGGCCCTGCGGAGTTTAAAGTGGGTATCAGGGAGTTCAAGGGAATCTCAAGGCAACAAGGCAACTCAAAAGAATTTCAGGGGTGTTGAAGAGGGTTTCTTGATTTCAGGGATCACAGGGGGTTTAATGGGGCTTTTTAGATAGTTTCAAGGTGCTTCATGGGGTTTGAAGAGCGCTTCATGAATGATTCAGGGGGCTTTCGAAAACGTTTCAAAGGGCTTCAGGGAAATTTGAGGGCTGAGCGTCGCGCTCGTATCTCGAGAATCAGACCATATGGACGGATTTTGACTACGGGAAAGTTGGTCAGGACTTCACCAGCTAGCTTTTAGTGAACTAGCTGATTCTAGGTTTGTCCGCTTGGTGGCGCTAGTGAGTCCTGGAAATTCTAAACTTGTGTATCTCGAGAATCAGACTACACAGAAGAATTTCGTCTTCGGCAAGGTTAATCAGGACATCAAGAGCTATTCGATAGTGAACTAGATGGTTCTAGGTTTATCCGCTAGGTGGTGCTAGTGAGTCCTAATAATTTTAAACTGCTGTATCTCGAGAATCAGACTACATAGAAGTGAGTCTTGGAATTTCTTAGCTTCTGTTTCTTAACAACTAGACTACATAGAAGAATTGCGTCTTCGTCAAGGTTGATCAGGACATCAAGAGGAGAACACATTGGTTCTATGTTTATCCGCTAGGTGACGCTAGTGGCTCATCAAAACTCTAAACTTCTATATCTCGAGAATCAGACTACATAGAAGAATTTCGTCTTCGGCAAGGTTGATCAGGACATCAAGAGCTATTCGATGGTAACCTAGTAGGTTCTAGGTTTATCCGCTAGGTGGTACTAGTGAGTCATTAAACCTCTGAACTTCTGTATCTCGAGAATCAGACTGCATAGAAGAATTTCGTCTTCGGTAAAGTTAATCAGGACATCAAGAGCTATCCGATAGTGAACTAGTTGGTTCTAGGTTTATCCGCTAGGTGGACGCGTCTAGAAGGCTGTTGATTTGAATTGTTTTTCGGTATCAAAAACGAAGGACGCGTCCCGAGGATCGTCCGAATTGCTTGGCTTCGGTTTTCAAGACTCGGAAGGAGTGCCTCGAAGGCCGTCGAATTGAATTAGACTTCAGCATAGAAGTTAAGTGACGCTAAGAACGCCGTACCAGAAGTTGCGCCTCGGGGATCGTTTTGTCCAGTGATTTCAACAATTTCATCGTAAATCTGTAATTTGCGTATTTACAAATCAGTGCAGAATGAATATTGTCATTCAATTGGACGACAATAAGCTTCAATTGGGTCGCTTGCACGTGATGATTCGTATCACTTCATAGGCGAATATTGCTACACCACACACGATTTAAAAAGCATTTAGATACAGTCTCCTAAACCATTTCTCCACCGGGATGTCGTCCAGGCTGGCAGTCGCCAGCGGTCTTCTCGTTCTCACAGCTTCAACAATTGCCATGACAATTAGGGTTCAGCTGGATCGGTTCGAACAGCAGAAAGGGTTTTCCCTGGTCGACGCTACCGGACTTCGTGTTCGTAAGTACAACCGCACCACTTCGGTCCTGAACGGTGAATGCGACATTTTCTACGACATTGGAGATAACTACACGTCTACGTTGACCATGGCGTACAGCCGGCTCGGTAACAACCAGTTCAACGAATATCCGATGAAATTCTCAAAGGCCAAGATGTGCGACTTTTTCAACGAACAGTACAAGGAATATCAGTACCTCTTCAAGGGCTCCAGTAACTTGCCTCAAGTTGGAAATGATAGGATCTGTCCGTTTCCGCGAGGTCACTACTGGGTGAAGAACTGGGCTCCGGACAGCAGCTGGGTTCCATCGGTAATCCCCGCCGGGTACTGGCGATTTACGTACATTATATTGGATTTGCAGGACAATGTGATGCTACGTCACCTAGTTTTTCTTCATATCACGAAGGGATTTTGATGATTGTCACAATTCAAAAAGAATCATGATAGGTATTTTCTCAAGTATTTCTAAGGATGTATTGAATAAACTAACCAGTGTCTTTACAATAATCTATTCACCTAGTCTTTGTATCATCTCTTGAAGAGTTAAAACTTATACGGTTTCATGGAAAAAACCTTGACAATACACACAGAACGCGACGCGAGTCAGGACTCAACATTTATTGTTTTTACAATAACTTCAAGTGATTCGCTTCTACATGTCTACTTATTTTTAAGTTTCCCGATCCTGGTGTTTATTGATGCGCCCGAGTCGATCAGCCACCCGTTGGAGAAGTTTGATTTTCGTCTAGCCAGAAAGGAATATTCTTCGAGGATTTCTTTACAAGATGATCGTATCTTGGGCACGTTCCGTCTCATTGGTTGACCTTCTGGATTTTCGTCGATGATCCGCTGTTCCTCCAACGCCTTGCAATGCTTCTCTTGATGACCGGGCTTCAGGCAGTACACACAAACCAGTTAACTCCGGTCCACGGCAGCCATCAGCAAAGACTCGTTAAGCACCTTTTCGCAGCGTTTTGCTACTTCATCTACGCGAGCTTGGGCTTTCATTAGTTCCAACGTTAGCTCGTCGTCGGACCTACTCTCCAGAGCAGAGCAGTGATGAGTGTATTGAACGACTCCGGAAGGCTTCGAAGCACCATTGCAACTTGCAGATTTTCGCTCGAAGAGGTCCTCCATCTCAAAGATATGTCGTTTTACATATATTCTCACCATCGCTGTTCCGCTTCTCACACATTTGCTTTAGGAGGGATACCTTTGATGTCAAGGTTGCTCTTTCGTAGTGACGGGGCGTAGGCTTTCCCAGGTGTCCCGAGCCGGTTTTTGTGCCTTTGATGAGGTTCAGTTGGCTATCCTCAAGCAACAGGCCAATTGTCGCTCACGCCTTCTGGTCTCCGCCGTTGTCCCACAATCGAACTCTGGCTCCATCAGCTGCTCCAGGTCCAGCATTATCCAGGTGGACATTATCGCCACCTTTTGCTTCCAGATACTGTAGTTGCATCCATTCAGCTAGGCAATTGTCAAACGATCCATTTTTGCTTGCAGTGTGAAAAAAATTCGGTTTGTTTATTGGTTGCTCTTGGTTACGGCAGGGCCCACAACCTGTTGGTAGGGTGTAATGAAAGAACAACCGTCTAGTACAAGCACTGAGAGAGAACTAAATGTAATTCATTACAATATAACTACAGGCTACTATGATCTAAATATTCTTCCGAGATTGCTTCGCTATCAGTTTCCGCTTCTGCTAGTAACGTTCCACGTTCTGCCGGATTCCTTGCTGCAGCATTCTTCTCTTCCCAAATCGCTCTGCTTTCTTGGTCGAACCACTCGTTTCGCCGATTCCGTTCCACGTACCCGATGCGATGGTGCTCTCGGCTGCGTCGTTGATGGCTGCTGTTAGTGTTCTCCGGCAGTCCTCTAGAGGGGCCACGTTAAGCTTATCCTCGTCTTAAGGAAATATGTTGAAAAAAGGTGCTACGTTTGGCCATGTTCTTAGAGGCGTGGAAATCATTGAGTCGTAGGCCGTTTTTGTTCGTGGTCTCCTATGATGATCTTGACGTCGTGGCTTGGGCAGCGATCGTACTCGCGTTCGAGCTGCGCGTAAAATGCGTCCTTGTCATCATCAGTGCTTCCGGAGTGAGGGATGTGCACGTTCATTGTTGGCCCTTGATCCTCATCCTTCACACCACCAACCGATCACGCGCCACTACATGTTTCCCAGCACGATAAAAGCTGTTCCCAGCTCACGTGTGTTGCCGTAACTCTGGTAGATGGTATCGTTACCTCTTAACGTTCGCGCCATGGATCCTGTTCAACAAACCTCCAGCAGCGCTACGATGCCGAACCCGCGATCCTTCAATAGATCGGCGAGTATGCGGGTGCTCCCAATGAAGTTAAGAGATCGGCAGTTCCACGTCGATCAGGCGCTCAGGCGCCTACGGCCAAAGTTCTCACACCGGGGTTGATTACCCGATCTTCTCCAAGGTTGCTCGCAGCCCGGCCGGTGTCACGCGCAGGTAGGAAAAGGAGTTGCTGGACAGAGGGTTAATAATATCAATGGGATCTGTATTGCATGAATTACCAAACTTTGAATATGGACTGTACTGTAGCATTGACCATTAGTGTTTGCTAAATAGGTCAACTGATTTGACAATAACAATCAATTTGGACCGCAATGAGCTTCTAATTAGGTTGCTTCAATACACGTGATGATTCGTATCAGTTCATAGGGAAATAGCAATGTCATTTTGTTTACGTGACACTTCCATTGCGCATGCCATAAAAGCCAATCAAACACTGCCTTCTAGGCCAGTCTACCGGGATGTCCTCTGTGATGCTGGTGCTCGCTGGCCTTCTTGTTCTCATAACCTCAACGATAGCCGTATCGCTTCAGGTCCACCTAGATCGGTTCGAACAGGAAAAAGGTTTCAACCTGGTCGATGCCACCAGAGTTCGTGTCCGTAAGTTCAACCGGACCACCTCGGTCCTGGATGGTGAAGGGGACCTTTTCTACGACATGGGAGATAACTACACGGCTACTCTGACCGTGGCGTACAGCCGGCTGGGTAACAACCAGTTCAACGAATATCCGATGAAAATCTCCAAGGGCAAGGCGTGCGAGCTTTTGAATGGACCGTACAAGGAATATCAGCATCTTATCAAGGACCACAGCAACTTTCACCAAATAGGAAATACTAGGCTCTGTCCGTTACCGCGGGGTCACTATTGGGTGAAGAACTGGGCCCCGGATAGCAGCTGGGTTCCACCGGTAGTTCCCGGCGGATACTGGCGAATCACATTCGATGTGATGGATTTGCAGAACACGGTGCTTCTACGTTTCCGTGGTTATGCTCACCTCATAAAGGATTTGGTATGATTGTCACAAAACTAAATGGCCATGTGAAGAGACTTATAATCTGAAGTACATCTTCCTAGATATATGGACGAATTAAATAAAACAATGTCTTCGCAGTACCCAACTTACCATGACTTAATGTCTTCTCCTTTCTCCTACTTTGAATTTTCTATCTACGTTCGTTCATAGCCATCGCTAGAGCTAGAAACGAGTTGATGGAATCGTTTCCCTTCCTTCTAACGGCCACAGTGCAGTGCACCGACAAGTTTCGCAACCAACGAATTGTGCCGCATCACCTCCAGCGCCATCTGCACATAATCTATCACCTTACGTCTGGCATCCACGCACCGGGCGTGAACCCTCTGCCAAACAATCATTACCCAACAACACTCCGACATTCGCATGCAGTGAACTCGCCAGTCACGGTCTGTCATGGGCCAGGGATTGTAATCATCACTTTCTTTCTCTTGCCCACATTGCACAGTGGTACCGCCATAGGCCAAAAATCGAAAAATTGTTTTTTTTTAATTCATGAGTTTGAGTTTGATTTTTACAAATCATGATGATTCCAAGAATGCAGGAAACCCATTTCTATGAAAATTTTTGCAACGCGTGTACTGAAGGCTTTAGAATCTACACACCACAAACACTTTTTCACACGCAGAAAAAACTATCTGGATGGCGTAGCACCGGCCAAACCGTCAGAAAAACAGCGACAAAAAGGAACAACCAGAACGCGAAAGAAAAATGACAAAATGACGAGAGGTACAGCTTGTTGTTGTTTGTTGTTGGGGTTTGGTTTTTTGGCTTGAGAGACTGTTGCCTCATATACGCCATTCCACTTTTTTTGTCGGTAGTAGACTGCTGATGTTACGGCTGTAGTCTCGCCAAACGAATTTCAACACACTTTTCAGTTCTTCCTCACACAAATTGGTTCCTCCTCCACAGATTAGAGTGTTCAAGTTGTCATAATGTTCCCAATTGAAATGGTTTCTCAGGTGTCCGTATTTGATACACTCCAATAGCACATGTTCGGTAGTATTCGGTTTGCCACATAGTTCACATTCTTCAAACTCTTTTATTTTCATTTTCGCCAACCAATAATCCGAAAAGTCGTGTCCGGATATTATACGGTTCAGCATCCTGGTTTCTTCACCATTGAAGTTGCTCGTCCAGTACCATGGCCTTTTGGGATAGGTTCCGCATATCCCGAAGAATTTCCTGCCTTTTCCCGCTTCCAATGCTGTTTCGCGGTACCAGTTATTGGTAGCCTCTGCCAGTTGTTGTTTGAAGATCCTGACTATGTCTGTCCAAAGTAGCTTGTTGACTAATATTGCGTTACTGGTCAATCCTTGTTTTGCCAGTTGTTCAGCTCGTTCATTTCCTTGAAGTCCTACGTGGCCCGGTATCCGCTGCAATATTGTACCCGTCGCTTGCATTTGTGAGCATATTTCACCAGTTAGCTCATCCCAGGTCATAAGCCTCTGGTGGCTATTTATCAGCTTACATCCAGATTGGGAATCTGTTAGTATGACGTATCTTCCTCTCGGTTGTTTACTTATTTCGTTTAGTGCTGTTTTTATACCTAGAAGCTCTGCTGTCATTATACTAGATTTTGTTTCGAGTCTCAGGCTGATGTTGGTGTTTGACTCCGTCTCGTGTATTCCAATGCCACAGGTATCCTCTGTGCGTGACGCATCCGTGTATACCTTAGTCCAAAGTCCGTATTGTTTGTTGATATGCTCTAGTGCTATTTGGCGCATGGTTCCTGGTGCCATTTTCTTCTTATTAATTGGTATTCCTTCAATATTCTCGTGAACTTCTACATCAAATCTTGTCGAAACGGTGTAACTGCAGTATACTTTATCTAACTCCCTTGAATTCTGAAGGTATACGAGTTCCATATATGTATATTTCGTGGGATCTGCGTCCTCGGAGTCCTCAAGTCTTCGCAATTGCTGACAAATTGCATCATCCTTTTTGAAGTGTAGGGTAATCTTCTTCTTGGTGTGAAAATATCGCTTCAATTTCAGTGGTTCTTCATTCGCCAATGCAGCCAGAGTGTTCACCGGTGTGGTTCTGGAACATCCGGTTGCTATCCTTTGACACTTTCTATTGGTTACTTCCAGCGCTTCTTGATACGATTTCGCGGCTCTACCATACAGCGCACTTCCATATGCTATGAAGTTGCTGTAGAGAGCTTTGTGAAACAGTTCCATCACCTTCGGGGTCGCTCCTTTTTTTATGCTTCCTATTATTTTCAGCATATTTTGCCTGTCTGCCACCTTATGTTTCAGCTCACGAATGTGTGTACCGAAAGTGAGGTTCTGGTCTAGATATAAACCCAGGTATTTATGATATCTGACCGTTTCTACCATCGCACTAAGGACATTTAACTGGAGGTTGACGTCCTTTGGTTGGAAAAGTACCGCTTTTGTTTTGCTGCCGTTGAGCTCAAGGTCTAGCAAGTTGCTAGCTATTGCGAACCTGTCAATCGCATCTTGTGCCTTCTCCTTTGCCTCCTCCAGAGTTGCTGCTTGGATGATTTTCAGGAAGTCATTGGCGAACTGTAGGGTGACAACGCCATCTTGCTCTCGGTCCGTTTCATGCAGGCTCTTTGTGTAGATGTTAAACAATGTCGGAGAGAGTACATCCCCTTGCGGTAGTCCTTTTGAGACTAATGTGCTCACTTGTCCTTGTTCAGTCGTTATGATTAGTCTTCGATTACACAGAAAGTTCTGGATCCATACAATCGTATCTTCTGGGAATGCTGCTTCTTGTAGTATTTCTGTCAGTTTTTCGACACTTATCGAATTAAACGCATTGGTAAAGTCGAAGAAGACACCAATAGATACTAAGCCCCTCCTTTTTCCTTCCATGATATGGTTTGTAGCGTATTCCAGGCAGTCTTCCGTCGATTTCCCAGTCCTGAACCCGAATGACAGCTCCGGTAGAATCTGGTGTTCTTCCATATGTCTTTGTACAATGTGTAGAACTGCAGAGTTCGCTGATTTGACAATTGTCGGTAGACAAGCAATTGGACGACTTGATTTTACGTCTCGAGGGTCTCTTCCCGTTTTTTTTTTATAGGCACAATTCGTATTTCCTTTAGGTAGTTTGGCAGGCATCCATTTACAAAATATTCGTTGATTTCCTGTACAACTTTGGTTTTGGCCTCAACGCTTAGGTTTCTTAACATCTCGTAGGTAAGCCGGTCCGTACCAGGCGCTGATCGTGCTTTCTTTTTTCCGATGATTTCGCTCCATGTCTCAACTGTCAGTAGTTGCCTTTCTTCTCTTTCTTCCACTTTGTTCTCTTGCTTTCTCACTTCTATCACTTCTTCTTGAGTCGCGCCAAAGTTTTCCTTTAGAAAACTCTCTGCGGTCTCTTTGGATGTAGATATTATGTTGTTCCTAGTATCGTTAGTCGTGCTGTATCTCAGTCTGCGAACTAGCTGCCAGTTTGCTTTGGTATTTCGCGGATCGATATCTTTTGTAATGGTGCTTAGCCTGTCCTTAACTAATAACTTTTTCTGTCGCAGAAACCGGGCATTCGCACGTTTCATGTTTATCAGGTTTTCTTCATTTGATAGTCGGTTGAAGAGTTTCCTCGTTTCCACTTTCTCTTTGTAGAGCTCGGTCAGCTCCTGACTCCAGTAGTATTTTGTGGTGTGGCTGGTGGTGCCACTGTTCCTTTTTATTGACGTTTGGATTACTCTGCCAAGATCCTTTATCGATTCGAAGTCTTCTGGTACGATGTGGTGGATGTCCTCATTTATTTGCTTCCGATTCAGTACCGGTCTCTCTTTCTTCCGATAGATGGTTCGAATTTCCATTTCTATCAACAGATGTCCAGATCCACCCAGTGTGTGGTCGTGTACTGTCCATGAGGTGTCGTTGAAAATACTTGTAGAGCACATCGAGAGGTCTATAGCACTTGGTCTACAGTACAATGTTGCTGGTCTGAACGTCTTGGAGCCATTGTTCAGCAGCATCAGGCTGGTGCGGCTGATAAAGTCCCAGATTACCTTTCCCTTGCTACTTGTAGTATCGCATCCCCATAAAGTATTATGAGCGTTAAAATCTCCCCCTACTAATATTTTCGTGTATCTTGCTGTTTCCACTTCGAGTGTATTGAGCCCTACTTCCAGATCTGGGGCCCGGATCCGAGGATTTATATATACAGATACTAATGTTAGATCATGTAATGGTATTCTAACTCCTACAACTTCGAACATTTCACTTGAGGTAAGGTCTAATGAGATGTAGTTGTATACATCTCTGAGGAATATTCCTACTCCTCCTCCTAATTTTTCTCGTGGTTTTAATATTTTGTGATAATTAGATACATTTAAAAATTCTACATTATTTTCGTCGGTCCATATTTCCGACAATAACGCTACGTCAATTTTTCTTTCGTGTAGTTCGTGTGCTAATTCGTTTTTGTTTTTCCTCAAGCTTTGGACATTGTTTTGCAATATTTTGAATTTATCCATTTACAGAATCCGGACTGTTTTGCCCTTCCGCTCTAAACCCTAGTGTCTGGCCTAAACTGTTCAGTGCCCCTAGCAACGACTGGTGAGCTTCTTCGTCTTTCGTGTTGAGTGTGTGGTACAACTGTTTGTATGCTTCGTTGACCTTTGATTTCAACTCTTCCTTCTGCTCCGCCATCTCCTTCATTTTGTTATCCCATCGTTTGCGCAGTTCAAGGTGCTGCTGCATTGAGATACGGCTCCCTGCTTCGTTGTTTTCCTTTTCGATACTTTCTGCTTTCCTCTTCTTGTACCTTACAACTTCGAACCCCTCTTCGTCCTTCTCGCAACTTTGGTCTTCTGTGCTGTTTCTCCAATTGGAATCTGCCTGTTGTTGTTCCTTGTTTTGCGGTTTCTTGTTCTGTCCCGCTGCCTTCTTTGGTGATGCTGTTCGTGTGTGCTGCTGAAGTTGCTGCCTTAGCTGCTGTCGTTCGTTCTGTTCCCTCTTCTTCGTAAAGCTTGCGAAACTTTCGTATATCGATGGATATTCGTCCTCTGCGCTCAGCATGGTAAACATATTCCTGGTTGGGATGCCGACCTGCTCGCGTGCCTCATGGTAGGATAGATTTTTGACAGCCATCAGCCTTTTGATGTTCTCCTGCTTACCTCGCTCTGGACACTTCGCGTCTGACGCTTTGTGCTCGCCTTTGCAGTGAGCACATTTAGCCTTTTTCTCGCATGCTCCTTGCTCATCTTCGTTGTCATGACTCTCGCCGCAGTTGTTACACCTCTTCCTGCCCTTGCAATACTTCGCTATGTGCCCATACCTCAAACAGGCATTGTACATAATCACTTTCGTTATGTATGGCTCCACTTTCACGTTGACCGAAAAAACTCTCACGGAAGCTGGCAGCTTGTTGCTGCGGAAAACAACCCCCATTCTCATCGTTGGAACCCTCTTACCTTCTTTCGTCATGCGTTGCATACGGAAAGCTTCCACTATCTCCAGGTTGGTTTCTATCTCCTCGATTACCTCTTTGTCATCCATATCTTCCGGGATGCCTGCGATGACTCCTTTTACCGTTACAAATCCCCGGGGGATGTATGCGTTCAGCTTCTTCATCTTCAGATTTTGGCAATGCAGCAATCTGTTTGCTTCTTGCCATTTTGACAGATACACCATCACTCGCGTACGACCGACTTTCTTGATGTCGATTGATTACCGACTGGGAAAACCCGTTTTGCTTCAGAACTAGACCGACCGAAATTTTGTTGATTCCGAATTTGGCATTTTCTTCTTTCTTCTCCACCATAACCTTAAACGGACCACTATCACTTTGCTTGTATGCGTAGCTTTCTTTCTCGCTCTTTCGGCCATTTTGGCCAACTACTTCCCCTGATTCACTGCCACCATTTTGAATGTCCATCGGCACCCATCTGGGGCACCGCCGCCGCCACTCATTTCCACTTCCTCACACTAAGGCGTCCTTTCGCCGAAATCTTAATTTTCCCGCTGACACTCTCTTCTAATTATCCGAACTTTGCAGCACTATTTCACACTATTTCACTATTTCAACTAGTTGAATGTGTAGCTAATGGCTTTCTCGTGGAACGATATGAATTTCTTGCGCGCTTTGCTGAAGATACAACCGTGTACAACAATGGCCGACGCTCGAATGGAGGATCAGCTTGAAACACGTCTGTATGCGGCAACGCCTACTGCGTCTTTTTTTCTGTTTACTGGAAATTTGTTTTGGCTCTGGTGGGTGGAGGAGTTTATTCAAAAAAAAAAAAAACCCGTGGAGTTGTACAGCTTCTTGTTTCAAAGATTTGAATTTGGTACCTTTCCAAGAGTAGGTATCGTTCGCATATTCTTTTTCTTCATTTTTCGTGGTGTTGAAAAGCCTCGACAGACTATCTTACCGAGACTTGAGGAAGCATGAGGTAGGAACTACTTGTGAGGATCAGAGCTATGTATGTTGGACGCTCTCCTCTCCAACTCACCGTTTTGCAGCCCCTTAGCTGAGCATTAACCCGTTAACGCCCAAGGTGTCTCACAATTCAAATCTTCAAATAAATTTGTTATCAAAGGTCAAGTTCCAATAAAATAAGCATGATTTGATGAAAAAAATGGAAGTCTATGGTGTAGTTCCAAAAAAATTCTTCATTGTAGGTCCTCAATATCTGATAATTTTCTCGAGTTCTACTTCAGCACAACTTCTACGCTTTCGTTATATTCTGATCCGTATAGATAAAATGCAGCTCCAAACAAGTGAGAGAGATGATAACCACTCAAAAAGAATAGAAAAAGGACTTATAAATTGGGGCAGAAATATAACCCGATAAACGCCTAAAAGTATGCAATGCATGGTTTTTGTAATTTCATGTAGTTTCGACTGTTCAACATTTCTAATTTTTTTACAAACGTTAAACATCAAACGTTAAAATACTTTAGAAGTTAGATTTTACACAGATATTTATTTTTAATAAAGTAATTGAGTTTTTCCTTCAGCACCCCACAAACTCTCTTTACGTACTCACCATACGTAAACTTTACAGAAGTTTTTTATATTCAAAAAAGAAAATCGTGTTAAGTACTGTTCCATTTAACTTGTCTCCTTTGACAGATACGTATTTTGACCTCAACTATATGGTCGTCTTCGGTGCATCGTATTTACAGGTATTCTACTAACACGCCCAGCTTCATCATCATTCCATGTTTTGATATAAAATTTCAACCAGATATACTCTTCACGGCTTCTCTACTTTTGTTTGTAATACTCCATGATTGTTTATTCGTGAACAATATGTAAATTTAATGGTGTTATTCTGGGCACTATCAAAGTTACATCGAAAAGATAATGTGAAATCCCCGAATAAATCCCGGGAGGATATACAAAAGAAATTCTGAGAGTCATATCTGGTAGAGTTCTGAAGGAATTTCAACTGAAAGCTTGGTAGGAGTCCCTGAAATAATCACAGAAGAAATCCCGGGAGGAATTGCTGTATAAATCCCGAGCGAGGATCCCGGCTCATAGAAAGAATTCCATTAGGATTCTCTGAATATGTTTCGACAGAACATTTTGAAAGTATACAAAAATGAATCTGTGAAGTAATTCCAGAAGGAATCCGTGAAAGAATGCTGGGTAAAATTTCTGAAAGAATTCTTTCAGGATTTTCTAAAGCAATTCTGGAAGAAATCCCTGAAGTTATCCCGTAAAGAACCTGATGTATTCCTTAGAGAGATCATGGCAGGAATGCCGGCCAGAAGCTGAGCAGGCATTCTTGCAAGAACCATAGAAGATTTCTCTATGATCTAGGGTTGCCTGAAAACAATCTCAGAAGAAACATATATTTTTCATTTTTTTTTTCGGGAAGGATCCCTTAAGGAATAACAGCAGGAATTATGGAAGGAATCTTTGAAGGAATTCCAGCACAAATCCCTGAAAGAATGCAAAAAAGGATAACTAACAGAATCCTTTCAGGATTTTCCAAAACAACGCCTGCAAAAATCCCTGAAGAGAACTCCGGAGCAATCCATACAGCAATCTCGGAAGCAATATATGAAGGAATCTCGGGAATAAACCTGAAAAGATTCTCGAAAGGAATGCCTGAAGAAATCCTGGAAAGAATTCCTGAAGGTATCTAAAAAAAGAACCTCAGCTCATCTAATCTCATCTCAATTCTTCACCCTATTCTCTAGCTTCTACCTTACTGTCTTCTTTTGCCCTCTATTCCAACCCTCTATCCTACGCTCTATCATAACCTTCAACCCTACCATCTGTCCTACCCTCTAAACTATCCTCTACTATAACCAATGCACTATCCTTTACCATACCCTCTAGTCTATATTGTGCTTAATCGTACCGTCTACCCTATCCTTTACCCTAACCTTTTACTCCACTCCCTCTACTCTATCATTCACCCAAACCCTCTACCTAACCGTCTGCTCCACCTTTTATCCTACCCGATACCCTACCATCTACCCTTTAGATACGCATATTTCATGGTATTATAGCTCAAACTACCATTCCGTGGCCACTAACTTGGATATGGTCCGCCATCTTGGGTTTCAAAATGGCGTCGGATATTCATTTTTGTGTTCTACTCATGAAGCCCGATCGATAGATACCCATATTGCATGGTTTCATAGCTCAAACTCTCATTCTGTGGTCGCCATCTTGGATATGGGCCGCCATCTTGGATTTCTAAACAGAGTCAAATATCGTTTTTTGACTTCTACTCAAGAAGCCCGATCGATAGATACCCATATTGCATAGTATCATAGCTCAAACTACCATTCCGTGGCCGCCATCTTGGATTTCAAAATGGCGTAAAATATCGATTTTTTACTTCTACTCATCATTCCCGATCGATAGATACCCATATTGCATGGTATCATAGCTCAAACTACCATTCCATAGGCGCCATCTTGGATATGATCCGCCATCTTGGATTTCAAAATGGCGTTAAATATCGATTTTTTACTTCTAATCATCATGACCGATCGATCGATACCCATATTGCATGGTATTGTGCTATACACGCATCGACCCAAAACATCTTTCCTTCATCAATCAGCGTTAGCAATAAAAACACTCAGAATGGTACGTCACAACAGAATCATAACAGAATAGGTCAGGTCCGCATGGGTACGAACGATGGCCTCGGTGCAACATGCGTAAGCAGTTTGCATCGAGGCACTCGAGTACGCAGTGCGCCACATGTTTTGCTGATTGCACTTTTACTCGTTGGTGGTCGTCCGTTTGGACGATGCGCTAAGGCTCATGTTCTACCAAATAAGTTATTGCCGAAATATTGTCACCGCCGCCCCAGGCGTATATCTATCTATCTCTTTTAGGCATATGTACTTACATTGTAATAATCGATTGAAAAACTAAATAAAAGGAACTTCGGTTCCAGTACCAGGACAGTCTTGTTCTGACTCCAAAGCTATGCGTTTCAATACACTTCGGTGTACACTGAAATCTCCTTTTAGCAACCTGATGCTCAGGCACTGCTAACTTCATAGAAATGGCTTAAGGTCGGGGACAAAGAAGTATCAGAAGTTCCGAATGCATAGTCCCCGGACGGACTATGTGAGTATTATAGATCAAACTACCATTCCATGGCCGCCATTTTGGATATGGTCCGCCATCTTGGATATGGTCCGCCATCTTGAATTTCAAAATGGCGTAAAATATCGATTTTTGACTTCTACTCATCAAGCCCGATCGATAGATACCCATATTGCATGGTATTATAGATCAAACTGCCATTTCATGGCCGCCATATTGGATATGGTCCGCCATCTTTGATTTCAAAATGGCGTCGGATATTCATTTTTGAGTACTACTTGTGAAGCCCGATTGATAGATACCCATATTGCATAGTATCCGAAGCAGCATTGTCGTTAAAAAGTATATATTCTGGAGTTTTGACCGCCATCTTGGAACCTAAGCCGCCATCTTGAATTTAAATATCCTTGCTACCACCTCCACATCCTAAGGAATGTGTATACCAAATTTGATTGAAATTTCTTGACGCATTCCAGAGTTATGCCTATGTTCCGGCATACATATATACATACATATACACATACAAATAGACAAACATACAAACATATAAACATACAAGCATATAAACATACAATAATTCTGGAGATATTCACATCCAAAGGACTGTCCTATTTATAGGCCGCTGGGCGTTCGGGGCATCTGTCCTATAAATAGGACGCTGGGCGGATATGGGTTAACGAGAGCGATAACCTCAACGCTCGGTGGGGTGGAAGTCTATTCACGGCAGCGCGGGAGGTGGTAGGCACTACTCAAAGTCGACCTAGGACGAGAAGTACAATCGATCAGGCTATTACTGAAAAGCCATATTATTATTAGAACGCAATTGGATTTCCACTGCGACATACTATGGGCGTTACCGAACTTCAACGTGCTTCAACTGTAACGCTTACACGTGATGATACTCATCAAGTCACATGTGAATAATTGTTCATTATGCAATTCTTTCAATATGAACTTTTAAAAACAACTCACAAACCGTGCAGGAAACCTATTAGCTCCCGGGATGTGGTCTCTGCTGGTACTGATCGACCTTTTAGTGCTCACCGCTTCGGCGATTGCCACGACGCACAGTGGTACCGCCATAGGCCAAAAATCGAAAAATTGATTTTCTAATTCATGAGTTTGTATATTTTTTATAAATCAATTATGTTCCCAAGAATGCAGAAAAGCCATTTTTAGGTTAGTTTCTGTTGCATTTTTTGCTTGAGAGCGTGAGTACTGTTATGCAATTTTACAGTCTCAAAATTTGTTGAAAAATCTCATAACTTTTGAGTTGTACACCACGTCTTCGTATAACAAAACCAAGAAGATTTTCAATTGGTTTTCAACGCAGTGAATCAGAATAGATGATTATCTCCCAATTCGAAGCGCCAAAAAGCGGAACTGGATGTTTTTGGACCAATGGGGATGTGAGTAATATACACATAATTTTACCCATAGAATATATACATAATAAAAATTCATGTAACATTTCAAACATGTTCTTAACCACATTTAATCAATCGTCCGCCAGCAAATGATCAGATTTGAGTAGGAGAATCAATCTGTGAAGGTTGTAGCTGCAAATATCTGCATACAAGTTTGTAGAATGTGTTGGAAGTTACCCGTTAATTTTATAAAAAATATGTATTAAAATTACTATAAAATTAAATATATATATATACTAGTATTTCTGTAATTGTCTCAAACGCGTACTAAAATGACTGAAATTTCTACAGGAGATATTTCAATGCTTTTTACAATAATCGAGGGACATTTTGTTTGCATTTTGTTTGAAAAAAAAAACTTTTAATTCTTCCGAGTAGTAATTCTAAATAAGAAAAACAAGTTAAATAAATGCAGGCTATTTGAATTGTTAGTGTTATTAATTTTTAACTAAACATTTTTAAAGAGGGAAAAGCCCCTTTGAGTGATTTCCTCAACTACGAAATCTTTCTCAAAACGGCACAAAATCTCTTTATCTTTTCAAAAAATCGTTATAATATAAACTTAAAACTAATGGCTTCTCTGGAAAAGTATCCATAATCGAGCCGTGATCTTGATGCGGATTTGTCAAGGGATGAACCAAGGTAACATGTCTTACGACGAAGGAATTTCGAAGGAATTTTGAACATCAAGGACAGGAATCGACCTAACGGACGCAGTTCTTGAAAACTGGAAAAAAATTAAACAGTATCAAACAGCATAACCAATTTCAATAGAATATAAAGAATTTTCATCATGACGAAAGATTTACAACCTAGAATATCTCTAACAGATACAGGCTATTTCAATCTAAATTAACAATGTTTCAATCGTTTTATTTTATTTTTAATTTTTGACACACAACTTTTAGATGCGTTCATTATGTTTTCGCCTTTTTATTTTTTTAACCGAAATTGTAATATTAACATAGCAAAGGAAAACAATGTTATCATTATTTTAGTTGAATAATTAATGTACGTATTTTAACATAAACAAAGAGAATTGCAATAAAAAAATGATGAACAACACGGTTTTTAATTGGTGTTAAAAATTCATCTAAAAATTTAATAGGCGATATTTTTATCGTGTATTGAATGTAAAGTCAACCACAGTGTAAGAAATGTAGACTATTTCAACAAGAATACTATTTGGATAAACTAGTAATGATGTCGAAAATTTTTCGTGAGTTTTCAGTTTCGTTGAATGATTTGTATGAAATTTACGAATATTTTCTTTGAAAAATGACTATTAAAATAGCATCAGAAATCAAAGTGCCTTATCAGACCCGATTGTTAAGTCACTTTTGGTCTATTCTGGACATAATGAATTATTGAAATTTTGACAGCACGGCTGCCAAAAAGTGCCTATTCAAAATATATTCAATAGTGAAAATAGTGTAAAGTTTTCAAAAATATTGGTTTATTGGAGCAGTTTTCAATTTAACAGAGTTGGTGTCTTCGGCAAGATAGTGTATTTCAGTAGTACCTACAAACTTGTAGAACATATCACGTTAAAATTTTACGATATATTCATGGAAAAGTTCAAAAAACTGATTTTGAACTTACGTTTCAAAACTTTCATATTTTCTCCCCAAAAATGAAGTCCAAGCTATATGATATCTTCAGCAAAGTTACGTGAGATTACTTGTTCTACAATTTTGCTGAAGACATCTACCCTCTAAAAAAATATTTTGAAAAAATATTTTTTTGCTCAGGTTCACCTTACAGTTTTACCATACAGTGAATATGCACAAAAATTAGAGAAGATTTTTCTGAACATATCTTCCAAAGACACCTATATGCTAAAATGTCATCTAATGGCTCTTAAAGGTTTTGATCGTCTTTTTTTCAGAATGGTCCCACTATGCGGCGCTTCCTCTTTCTTCGGTCAGCGTTCGACCACGTCAGACGTACTGCAGTGTCCCCTGAAGCTCCTATGACGTTCGCTGAAACCACCCTGGGATGCTTGGGACTCCCTGGGACTCTCTGAAACCTCCAGGAACCTCCTGTAACGCTCCTGAAGCGCCCTTGAGACTCCTAGAAACTACTTTAAACACCCTCAAACGCCCCTGAGACCTGGGACCCCCCAAATCGTCCTTGAAACCGTCCAAAATGCCCCTGAGATCCCCTGGAACGCCTCTAAGGCCTCTTGAAGCGATCCTGAGACTCTCTGGAACGCCTCTGAGGACCCCTGAAGTACCACTGCAATAGACCGTCCGTTATTTTGCAAAAATGAGACTTTTAACATGTTGGTTATTGGAAAATGATTGCTGTAGCATAAAAATGATCGTGTCAGAATTTGAAGTCTGTTCCAATTGGAGAATTAAAATTAATTTTCACTTAAACTAGACAGTTCGATAATTATTTTCCTAGGAGAACTGTCAAGTTTAAGTGTCGAACTGTCAAATTTACGTAAAAATTAATTTTAATTCGCCAATTGGAACAGACCCTTAGTGTTCAAGAAATGCAAAAAGGTTTTATTTTTCATTAAAAACTGTAGTAAAAAGTTCCTTAAAACATATCTTTACTGATATGAAGATAAGCGAGGTATTGTACTACCACCTTGTCCTTCGAATCCAGTATGTCGCCCGTAAATCGCCAGTAACCGGCAGGAACCACCGGTGGAACAAAGCTGCCATCAGGGGCCCAGTCCTTCACCCAGTAGTGGCCCATGGGAAATGGACAGATCCTCTCTTTTCCCACCTGGGGCATGTTACTGTAGTCCTTGAACAGGTACTGATAGTCCTTGTACGGCCCATTCAGCACTGCGCAACCCGTGGCTTTGGCAATCTTCAGCGGATACTCGTTGAACTGGTTGTTGCCCAGCCGGCTGTAAGCCACGGTCAGAGTAAATTTGTACTCATCTCCCAGGTCCTGGAAGACTTCGCCTTCGCCGTCCAGGACGGAAGTGGTCCGGTTATACTTCCGAACACGGATCCCGGTGGCGTTGACCAAATCATATCCTTTCGACTGTACGAAGCGATCTAGGTGGATGTGGACCGTCGTGGCAATCGTCGAAGCGGTGAGGAGTAAAAGGTCGATGAGTACTGACAGCGGTGACATCTCGGAAGATAGTAGCTTCTCGGGGCGGTTAACGAGAGGCTTTAAACCGTGAAATTGAAAGTGTCACCATGAACAACATGTGACTTGATGAGGATCATCACGTGTGAGCGGTGCAGTTGAAGCACGTTGAAACTCGGTAACGCCCAAAGTATGTCGGAGCTCTCAATTGGATTCTATTGAGAGTCAATAATAAAGCAACTCCTCAATTATTGACAAACAGTGTTTAGTGATCGTTTTAATGGCAATCGCGTGCAAGGAATACAGTGGGATCGATTTGTTACAACTTTGTAGTTTGTTCAGCTTTCATTCAGTCATTGCACTATGGGCCAGAAATCAAAATTTCGCGACAAAATTAAAAAAAGGCGTTTTTTTTAAAGATCAATCAATTTTTATATATGTAGGATTGTTTGGGCTATGTTTGATTGCATACCGACTGATTTTTTAAATTTGTAATAAAATTGTATCGTTTTTTGTATGGAGAAACTTCTTATAAGCGAAAATTCTCTTTAAGTTTAAATTACAATGTTACAATGTTTACTCAAATTATACAGTTTATTTGCCAATTTGTTCAAAAAGTAAGAAGTATTCGACCGTATTCGACATGCAACCGATCTAGAAAGCTAGTTGAGACTCTTCTTTTTCGGATGCTACCGGTCTTTTTTGCGGAAATTTGAGGGAAACCAAGATAGAATTTTTCAAGCGCATGCGTTAGTTTTACAATGTTTTACGCAGTGCTTCAATAACCATCCACTCTTAGATAGACTTTTGCCATTACGACGCAATTTCTTTATAGCTTGCGAAACAATACTATATGTGTATTCTACATTCTACATTCTACTATTATTCTGGAAGGTTTCGTTTCAGGTAAGACTGTGATTGTAGACGTTTAAATCAATATCACACACTTACTCAAAGTGCAAAGTTTCGGTACATCAATTCATGTGGTCAATTATGATGTTTAATAATCTCAATTTATGTTAGATGTCATGTATGTATAGTTTTTGGTGAAAAAATTCGCTGCTCAGGTGTTTCAGATGTCCGGCATTTGGCAGAATGCCATTTGGCCGAATTTTGTTCAAAATAATTCAGAGACCTCTTTTCACATTCTAGCTGCCAATTTGATCATCATTAATTTTTCCTTCTTCCTTCTTCCAATCATTGACTATTCTTTCTTATTTTACAATCCAGGGATTAGTTGGCGTTAAAAGAGTCAATATTTTATCAGAGATTTTTCCTCCTTTTAATCAAAGGGGATTATTTTGAGTTATACTGACGTGGTGAACAGTGGCACGATCGTTTCTTCTTCAAACGGCATTCAGCCAAATGACGTTAGACCAAATGGCGTTCGGCCAAGCGGCAATCAGCCAAATGACACACGGCCAAATGACTTGGAGTCGGTATTTGAACAATAAATTGTGTTCGCGCTTTGGTCATATGTACAAGTGAGATGGATATATTTGCGATTAGGGAAAAGATTTGATTTTCCTTATAACATTTAAAATGCCGTGTCATTGATAGGCTCGGTAGCTAAGTCGGTAAAGCACTTGTGTAGCATATAAGGGTCGTGAGTTAAAATCTCACTTGAGCTGTGGATTTGTTCCTAATTTCACTAATATGTATCCATCTGTACTTATGTGTGTAAGGTACACCGGGCAAGTTGAAACGGGTGGGGCAAGATGAAACAGCGGGTTAACATTATGTTATCCATGGATAATGAACAGCTTGAATGCCATAACACATAGTTTTTGATTCAATCAATTTTTTAACGTATGAAAAATTTCTAAAATGTATTGAAAACTATTTCAAAACTTCACGTTTCATCTTGCCCCACCCGTTTCAACTTGCCCCGGTGTACCTTACGTTGAGTTTATTTAAAATTCTAATTTTGATTGATATACCGAAACTTTGCACATCGAGTAAGTCTGTGGTATTGATTTAAAAGCTTATAATCACATTTATATTTGAAACAAAACCTTCCCGAATAAAAGTTGATAGTTGCTTTGTATATTGTTTCGCAAGTCATAAAGTCATAGCGTCGTAAATGGCAAGAGTGGATGATTATTGAAGCACAGCGTGAAATATTGTAAAATTCAAGCAAGCACTAAAATCACTCTAACTTGGCTTCCCGCAAATTCCCGCAAAAAAGTTCGAAAGCATTCGAAAAAGAAGAGTCTAAACTAGCATCCTAGACCGGTTGCATGTCGAATACGGTCGAATATTCCTACTTTTTGAACACATTGGGAAATGAACCGTAAAATTTGAGTAAACTTGTAAAATTTATTTTTAAACTTAAAAGCATCGCAATTTGTGCATCAAATATGCAAAATATACTAAATTTACTTTTAGGAAATGTATGCGTTATGTTTTTAAATTTCATTTTTCATCACAAATCACATTTTTCCTAATATTGGTTAAAATCGTGAATTTTCGCTCATAAGAAGTTTCTCCATACAAAAAACGATACAATTTTGTTACAAATCGAAAAAATCAGTCGGAATATAATCAAACATAGCCCAAACAATCATACAAATATAAAAATTGATTGATCTTAGAAAAACAACTTTTTTGACTTTTGTCGCGAAATTTTGATTTCTGGCCCATAGTGCATTGATTCGTTAGTTCTGCAATATCTTTACAGATATAAGGCTGATCCAACGCCACAAGACAGCTGCGTCCTTCCTGCCTTGGGAAAGTTCTACATACTGACGTAACCGTTTTTTTTTTCAGCTGTCTTGATCTCCCTTTGTCTTCGTCTTTTCACCGTGCAGGTGGTCAGCGAAGTGTTGCTTCCACCTTTCAATCACCTGACGTCTGTCCATCATTAGGTTTTCGTTCTTTTCCATGTACGCCTTACGTTGAGCTCGCGATACGTTGAGCTTTGGTGTGTTGAACTATCGTGTTTCTACAGAACCGCACAGCAGCTTCAATTCTTCGCACTTCCTTCTTCCAGGCGGTGGTTCTTCTGTATTTCTTGTAGCAGCATTACCGCCAGCGCTGCGTTATTCAACCTCTCTGCACACCTCGTAGATGGAAGCCTAGCTGACGCTGTTGACTGCATTATTCACTTCCAGCGGGACTACCGTGCAATAGCGGATTTTCCTTCGCTTCTTTTTAAGTGGTATCTCGACTGCTTTGGTTAAAGCCCTAATAGCGTCAACCTCGACAGAATAATCCGTCCCAACAATTTCCGACGTTTCCATTAGACAGATAGGTCTGTATACCGACGGGCATACGCGCCAACTTGTGACGTAGTTGGGGGGCGAAGCTCTCCAAAATTGGACGATATTGACCTTTTCTCAGCTCAATGTACTATTTTTCACCTGAATATGCTCAAATATCAGGTATCAGGTATCAGAAGGCCGGCTCCAGAGGCACGTTATCCTCCGTTTGGGACATTTGTGCCATCGCCAAAATAACAGCCTATTTCATCATCTACCTGAGGGAAAAGGAAGGAAAAATGATTTGGATGGGGATAGGGACAGGTAGGGAAATAGGAGAAATACCCTGGAAGAGGGTACTAACGCACAAGCGTACCACAATGGGTTCAAACAGCGCCCTGAAAAGGGCACTGTAATAACGCATAAAGCGAAAGAGAGCCTATAGCTCTTTACCACAGCGGGTTAAGAACAACAAAATATCCTGAAGATTCAGGTTTCTGAAGTCAGTTTCACTTAATAAGTGTTTACCGAATACTCGGAAACGCAGTTGCGCGAAAACTGGACAGTTACATATCAAATGATACGAAGTACCATAATCGGATTCACAGCTATCACAGGCAAATGAATCAGCTTGCTGAATATTCGCCATGTGATAGCTGAGTCGGCAGTGGCCAGTCAATGCTTTGACCAGCATGCTGCAATTCTGCTTAGACAGATTAGTTAGATACTTCGCCACCCGTAGAGATGGCTCAGCACTATACAATTTGGTTTGACGACTTGACTCCAAACTATTCCAGTATTGTTTGTGCTGAGTGGCAGCCCAGATGTCAATCAGAAGCTTTACCCAACACTTGGATACCGGAATAGCTGGCTCAGGGCCAATGAAGTCATGTGATGCTCCAGTGCGAGCTAACTCATCAGCCAATTCATTTCCAGCGATGGAAGAATGGCCAGGTACCCATAGAAGGTGAACAGCGTTTGCTGAATTCAGCTCCTCGATTTGAGTTCGACAAGCGATAACTATCTTCGACCTGGAGTTGGCCGAAGCAAGTGCTTTAATAGCAGCCTGGCTATCTGAACAGAAGTATATTACTTTGCCCATTACGTGCTGCTGAAGTGCTGATTGCACTCCACACATAAGAGCAAAGATTTCGGCCTGAAAAACGGTGCAGTGTCTACCAAGTGAATAAGACTGATACAGCCTTAGCTCACGAGAATAAACACCAGCACCTGCTCGACCTTCGAGAAGGGAGCCATCAGTGTAACATACGATGCCGTCTGAAATACTTCTTTCCAGATAACCAGATGTCCACTCTTCCCGGGAAGGGAATTTCGTGGAAAATGTCCTATATGGAAAATTACAAGCAATTGTAAGATCACTTGGAGCAAGGACAACTTTGTCCAAATTCACCAAAAGTGGAAACAACGAGGTGTGTGTTGAACCGCGGTTCATAGGAGTTTCCTCTAGTAGACCGAGTACCCGTAGACGGTAAGTGCAAGAAAGTGCTTCTTGTTTGAGATGAATGTGTAGTGGAGCAACGTCAAGGAGAACTTCGAGCGCTGCCGTGGGAGTTGAAGAGAACGCTCCAGACATCGCCATTAAGCACATCCTTTGGAGATGGCCTGATTTTGATTGGACCGTTCTCACTTCGCCCTTTTGCCACCACACAAGACATCCATAGGCCAATATTGGACGGACAACAGTTGTGTAGATCCATCTGATATACTTGGGTTTTAGACCCCAAGTTGTACCAAAGGTTCTCCGGCATTGCCCGAAGGCCATACAAGCTTTCTTGATTCTGAACTCAATGTGAGGTGTCCAGGAATTAAGCTTGGAATCAAGAATAACTCCAACGTACTATACCTGTTCAGTTACATCGATTTCAGAATCAAAGAAACGCAAAGGTCGAACGCCATTACGGTTTCGCCTTTCCGTGAAAAGAACAATAGATGTTTTACTCGGATTAACCGAAAGGTCATATTGGCGACACCAACCCTCAACTACCTGAAGAGCGTTTTGCATCAGGTCGAAAAGGGTGCTGATGCACATACCGACTAACAACGTTAGGTAGTCGTCGGCAAAACCATAAGTAGGAAAACCGCTATTATTGAGTTGCCTCAATAGCGTATCTGCTACGAAATTCCACAAAAGTGGTGACAAGACTCCCCCTTGGGGGCATCCACAAACACTCAATTTCCTAATCCCTGTTAGACGCAATGTCGAGAAGAGATGTCGGTTTTTGAGCATTTGATGAATCCAATTGGAAATCATTGGAGATATACCATGACCCCGTGCGGTTTCCAATATGGCATCGAAAGGCACATTGACAAAGGCACCCTCGATATCTAAGAAAACACCCAAGCAGGATTGCTTTTGAGCGAATGCTTTCTCGATATCGTAAACAACCTTGTGTAAAGGAGTCACAGTGGACTTACCAGATTGGTAGGCATGTTGGTTCACATGAAGAGGCACGTTGGCCAGATGAACATCACGGATGTGATGATCCACAATGCGTTCTAAGCATTTCAGAAGAAAAGAGGTCAAACTGATAGGTCTGAAACTCTTTGCTTCTTCATACGACGCACGGCCCACTTTCGGAATAAACTTCACAGAAATATCCCGCCAGGATTTGGGAATATACCCTGTAGCAAAACTGCAAACAAGTATTTTTTTCAAAACATGTTTGAAATAATCAAATCCCTTCTGAAGCAAAATAGGATAAATCCCATCTGCCCCAGGAGATTTGAAAGGAGCAAAGCTATTAAGAGCCCACTCAATCGATTCTATAGTTACAATACTCCGAGCCGAAGCTAAAGAATCATAACTACAAGAAAAGACATCAGGATCATCCGAAGATGTAATATCTACACATCCAGGGAAGTGTGTGCTGAATAAGCATTCCAGAACTTCCTTATCAGAGGAAGTCAGATCGCCATTTGGCAAACGAAGTTCGTTCACCCGGAAATCCTTAGATTTCGCAAGGATTTTGTTTAACCGACTGACTTCACTCAAGCTGGAAACATTTGTACAAAGGTTTTTCCAGCCGGATCGTTCAGCAGACCGGAGAGCTTTCCTGTAGGCCTTGCGAGCCGACCTGAAAGCCTCCGAACCAGCCGAACGTCGTCTGTTCCAACTGTTTCTACATTGTTTTCTGAGCTTCGCCAGATCAGAGTTCCACCAAGGGCAGTGGCGTAGCAAGGGGGGTGCGATGGGTGCGGTCCACACCGGGCCCCTGATTTCAGGGGGCCTCCAAATCAAGGAAGGTTTCTGACACAAGTTTGAATGAAGTTCTTAAAATATTGAAAGATTGCTATAAGTTCAACACTTCGCAGTATTGCTGATAGGTATGTGGGGGCCCCTTCGTAATTATCAAGAGTATATATGGCCCCAAAATTACAAGAAAAATGTGTTAGATTTGAAATTGAATTTTACGAAAATTCATGAGCATTGTGAGAACGTCCCTGATATCCTAATAAACAGGACCAAACGTAGTTTTTGATGATTAGCTTAAGGTAGCAGCTGAAATTCAGGGGCCGCATTTATAAAAATTAAGATCTGAACACATGTTAGGTCAAAACCGTAGTAACCGTAGTAAGTATTCCTTGAAGGGTTTCTGCGAGAATTCCTTCGGGCATAAATACTTACCTTGCCTTCGGGAATATGTATTACGATTTATCTAGCAGTTACTTCAAAGACTTCTACAAAAATTCCTCTAAGATTTACTTCAGAACTATTTTCATGGATTGCTTCAGGAATTCTTCTAAGCATTGATTTTGGAACACTTGAATTGATATCTTCAAGAACACCTCCAAGAATTCTTTCAGGAATTTCTTTAAAATTTTATCAAAAAATACTTCAAAATTCCTTCAAGTATTTTTTTACGAATTCCTTCAGGAATACCTCTTTGGATCCCTTCATAAAGTCCTTCAAGGATTATGCCATGAAGTCCTTCAACGAATCCTTCAGATGAACCTTAAGGAATTTCTCCAAGGATTCTTTTAGACTTATCCAAGAAGGATTCTTGCAGGAGTTCCTCATGGAAAATATCTTTGATGAATTTCTGAGATCATGCTTGATCAGGTATGGCTCCTGAATGGATCATTGTGAGATTTTCTAAAGGAATTTGTATAAAAGCATGCAGGAAGTTTTGGAGGAATTTTTAAAGAAATCGTCGAAGAATCTTCTAGATGAATTCTAAGATGTATTCGGAAGGAATCATTGGATTGATTTTGGAGATATCTTTGATAACATTCTTGATGTATTACTACAGTACTATGAAGTATTAGTATAACTATTAGAAGTACTATTAGGAATTATATAAAGGATTCCTTAAGAAATTTTGAAAGCGAAGGGAATTATGGAAGAATTAATTATGAAATGCCTAGATTATTTTTCAAAGAAATCAATGGCATAAACCCCAAAGAATCCTCTCAAAATCGTTGATGTTGATTTTCAAAAGAATTTCTATAGATTTCCGTGGAGAAATTTCTGCTGGAAGCCTTGGGGGAATTTCTTTAAGACCCCCTGAGGGAATTTGTGCAGGAATCCTTTAAGGATGAATGTGCTCACCCTTGTAGGATTATCTGAAGGAAACTTTGAGAAATCCTTGAATGAATCTTTGTAACGTAGCTTGAAAAATCCTTGAAGAAAAATATTAAGTCTTCACTGGAAGAATGGTGGAAGAGTAATTGAAAAAAAAAATGACTAAGGAATCTTTGGACGATTTTATACAGCAAGTATTGGAAGGATTTCTGAAGAAATCTTTGTACTGCTTGAACAATGCTTCGTAAGAAATCCTTGAAAGGACTTCAAGAAATTCTATTTGAGGCATTGCAAAAAGAATTCTTGCTGAAATTTCTGAAAACAAATCTTGAAAGAATTCCTTAAAGATTCCCCTGGGAAATTTGCTCAAAGGATCATGTTGGGAAGCCCCGAAGGAATCGTTTGTTGAAATATTTAAGAAACTCTTTATGGCATTCTTGGGAATACATATTACTGAAGAAATTCCTTCAGAAACACTTGGAGGAGTTCCCGCTGTTACAACTTTCGAAGCAAATCTTGGAGGAGTTTGTGAAGAAGTCCTTGAAGTATTTCCTAGATGAATCGTTAAAAAATATCAAAGAAAGAATTTTTGAAGTTCCTCATTTGGAACAAATGCTTGATGAAATCCTTAGAAAAAAAAATCTTACAAGTTTCGTGAAGAAAATCCGGACGAAATTTGTGTTATCGCTAAGTAAATTTTTAATGGTATCAATAGATTGAAACGGTGTCAGGCCATTCGGCCGAAGGTCATTAGGCCGAAGGCCATTCGGCCGAAGGTCATTAGGCCGAATGGTCATTAGGCCGAATGGTCATTAGGCCGAATGGTCATTAGGCCGAATGGTCATTAGGCCGAATGGTCATTAGGCCGAATGGTCATTAGGCCGAATGGTCATTAGGCCGAATGGTCATTAGGCCGAATGGTCATTAGGCCGAATGGTCATTAGGCCGAATGGTCATTAGGCCGAATGGTCATTAGGCCGAATGGTCATTAGGCCGAATGGTCATTAGGCCGAATGGTCATTAGGCCGAATGGTCATTAGGCCGAATGGTCATCAGGCCGAATGGTCATCAGGCCGAATGGTCATTGGGTCTTCTTCTTGCCGTTACGTCCCCACTGAGACAAAGCCTGCTTCTCAGCTTAACTTAGTTATTAACTGAGAGCTTCCTCTGCAAATGACCATTTTGCATGTGTGTATCGTGTGACAGGCACGAAGATACTTTATTGATGCTGAATCTACTGATATTTTACCCATGATTTTTTCCTTCTTTTAAATATAGGCTGTTCTTTCTAGTATCATTGCTAAAATAGTTTTTGGCGCCGAAACTGCTG
Source organism: Aedes albopictus (assembly GCF_035046485.1). Taxonomy (NCBI): domain Eukaryota; kingdom Metazoa; phylum Arthropoda; class Insecta; order Diptera; family Culicidae; genus Aedes; species Aedes albopictus. The sequence continues at coordinate 335,578,280 of NC_085136.1, read as the reverse complement.
ATATTCAATTCATAAATTTTTTTCTTCTTTAAAACATAGGCTATTCTTTCTAGTTTCATTGTTAAACTAGTTTTTTGGCAAAAATGGTTGGAAAAGGTAAAAACAACGGCTAACTTTCAATTCGTCCTGATGACCATTCGGCCTAATGACCATTCGGCCTAATGACCATTCGGCCTAATGACCTTCGGCCTAATGACCCAGCATCGATTGAAACCTTGGAAGAATGCTTAAAGAATGCATTGAAAAAATTCCAATAAAATTTCTATGAAGAATTTTAGTGAGAATTCTTGAAAGAATTCTTACATTTTTTTTTATTATAATTTTCCTTTGGAAATTTGCGTGCAGCAATACGTTTGGGAATATCTCGGAAAATTTATTTGAAAACTCCTTCGGCAGTTACTCTGAAAATTTCCTTCGGAAATTGGTTTGCGAATTCTAATTTTTTTTCTGAATTCATCCTTTATTATGTTTAAAGATATTGAAAATTGTCTCAGCTATTGAGTTCGCAATTCTTTTGGTAAAAATTATCAATATTTTTTTTGGGAACTCTGTTACAAGTTTCCTCGAAAATTTCTACAGCAGTTCTTTTGAGAAATTGTTAGGCATTTCCTTTGGAAACTTCTTTGATCAGTTCTCAGCAATGCTTCAGCAATGACTTTGCGAACTTTTTCAGAATATTTTTCTACGGAAAATTTGTTTGAAAAATCCTCTGGTAATTACTTTGGGAATAACTTAATTTGGAAAAGCATTTGGAGAATTTCCTTTGAGCTACCCCGTGGAAATCTTTCATATTACCTTTGGCGAAGATTTTTTTTTTGGCAAATCCTTTGGAAATCCTTCCATTTTTATTGGAATTGATCCTAAAATTCTTATAGGATTATTTTTGGGGTTTTCTTGGACAATTTTTTTTTGAAAACTATTTCGGCAATTCCTTTGAAATTTGGTTCGGTAACTCATTCGGAAATTTCTGGCAATAATAATCGAAATTGATTTAGGTTTTCATTTTTGAAAATATCTACGGCATTACTTTTCGAAATTCTTTTGGGCAATAGCTTTAGAAATTTCTCAGGCAGCCCCTGCGAGATTCCCTTCAGCAATTTCTTTGGAATTTTCACCAGCAGTCCCTTTGCTAATATACAGTCTGTTTTTTTTTCGAGGGAGATGCGTACTGCGTAAAAAAGTCTCACTATTTCTCGACGAATCATGCAAAAATAAGACGATGATTTTTTTTTGTATGAAGTTTTCATTTACGCGCTGCCGTGTGCAGCATAGTTGTCCCATGTTACATTTTGTCGATTTTGACTTTTTTTCGCCAAACGGTCTATTTTTACGTATTCTTTTAGAAACTGCCCTCGGTTAGTACACTTTGTTCGGAAAATCTATAAAAACAACATCAAGTCAATTTGTCCCATGTTCATTTTTGTCATCATAAGCTGTCCCATGTTCCAATTTTCAGCATAAGCTGTCCCATGTTCAATTTTTCAGCATAAGCTGTCCCATGTTTTTTTTCTCAGCTTTTAAAGCTAAATTGGAGTAAGCTATGAGTAACCAGTGGAGGGTGTAATCAGTAACCAGTCCAAAGATGGCGACCAGAATATCCAAGATGGCGGTCTACAATCCAAGATGGCGGCTCAAAATTCAAGATGGCGACTGTTTAATGGAGTTTTAGGCTCTAAACCATGCAATCTATATATATAAAAGTCAATGTATGTATGTTTGTATGTTAAATTGTATGTTAATGTGTATGTAAAATTGTATGTTTGTTTATTTGTTTGTTAAAGAGGTGGTTATAAGGGTATTGGAATTCAAGATGGCGGCTTAGGTTCCAAGATGGCGGTCAAAACGTCAGAGTGCTTGCTATTTAACGGTGAATCTGTTACGGATACTATGCAATATGGGTATCTATCGATCGGGTTTGATGAGTAGAAGTCAAAAATCAATATCCGACCCCATTTTGAAATCCAAGATGGCGGACCATAATCTAAGATAGCGGTCACGGAATGGTGTTTTGAGCAATGTTTCCATGAAATATGGGTATCTATCGATCGGACTTGATAAGTAGAACTCAAAAATGGATATTTGACACCATTTTGAAATCCAAGATGGCGGACCATAATCCAAGATGGCGGCCACGGATTGGTGTTTTGAGCTATGATACCATGCAATATGGGTATCTATCGATCGGACTTGATGAGTAGATGTTAAAAATCGATATTTGACGCCATTTTGAAATCCAAGATGGCAGACCATAATCCAATATGGCGGCCATGTAATGGTGGTATGAGCTATGATACCATGCAATATGGGTATCTATCGATCGGACTTGATGAGTAGAACTTAATAATCGATATTTAACGCCATTTTGAAATCCAAGATGGCGGACCATAATCCAAATTCCAAGATGGCGGCCATGTAATGGTGGTATGAGCTATGATACCATGCAATATGGGTATCTATCGATCGGACTTGATGAGTAGAATTCAAAAATCGATATTTGCGCCATTTTGAAATCCAAGATGGCGGACCATAATCCATGATGGCGGCCATGGAATGGTGTTTTGAGCTATGATACCATGCAATATGAGGATCTATCGATCGGACTTGATGAGTATATGTTAAAAATCGATATTTGACGCCATTTTGAAATCCAAGATGGCAGACCATAATCCAATATGGCGGTCATGTAATGGTGGTATGAGCTATGATACCATGCAATATGGGTATCTATCGATCGGACTTGATGAGTAGAACTCAAAAATCGATATTTGACGCCATTTTGAAATCCAAGATGGCGGACCATAATCCAAGACAGAGCGTTAATGATTAATCATAAATTTAATCATGATTAATGATTAATGATTAACAACTATTGTTAAATTTGAGAAAATTCAAAGAATGCAAAGATTAGGTCTATGCAAGCTGACTTATAGCTTGTTTTTGACTTGTGATAAATGCACAACGGATACTCCTTTGGTTCCCATTAGCACTTACGGCGATTCCTTCACTTGCGCTCAACTCGTTAACTAGATATATCTAGCTCAAAATCCAAGCGCTGGTGAATGAACTGGCGCTAAAGTGCTAATGTGTTAAGCCCTCCCATCGCGTCAAGATCGAATATCCAGGGGGAGGGTGAAACAGCCGAATAAAATCTCAAAGAAATAACTAAGGAATTTCCAAAAATATAAGGAAGTTCACAAACCCTTTTCTAAAAAAATCACAAAAAAATGTTTGAAGGAATACCAGTAGAATTTTTGCTTTTTATTTGCCACTGTTCTTGGGGGAATTTCTGTGAAAATTCTTGAAAGAATTCTTAATTTTTTTATTCCTGAAGGAAGTTTGGAAAGATTTTCTGAAGGCCCCTTTGAAGAAATTCCTTTAGAATTTTGAATAAATCCTTAGTAGAATTCCTAAAGCAATCCCTGGAATAAGACCAAAAGAAATCCTCTGTAGAGCTCTTGGGGAAATTTTTGAATAAATTAAGCAAATGATGCTTTATCCGTAACCCTCACAGAGGTTCCTAACAAGATCTTTGAAAACATTCCGAAAGATTTTTTTGAAGAAATATTTGAGAAATCCTTGGAAAAAATCTCGTATGAATTTTTGAAGCGATTCCTGAAGAATTCTGGATGGAAATCCTATATGAAATCTTAAACTTGCATTAATCACTTGAAAGAGGTTTCTAGGCATTCTTAAAGAATTCTTGAAGAAAGTGGCAAAACGGTCTTAGGAGAAACTTCTGAAGAAATTATTTGATTTTATCTCATCAAATCAAGCATCTGTTCCCTTACCATTTAAGCAAATGCGCTCCTATTTTCATCCTACTGAAAACAAAGGAATGAAGCGCTTTTCTGTATTTTTGTTAGAAGTGGGCACGAATGATAACGAAAATGACGTAATCAATCGGTGCGGTAATCGTTTTGTTTTCGAATAGGATGAATTTGGGATTATAAGATTACTAAGGCACGTTGACCCTACCAGGAATCCTCAGAGATTTTTCTTTTGAACGAATTTTCGGAGGAATTTCTGGAGGAATCAATAATAAATCCTGAAGAAATGCTTGACTGAGATGTTTAATGTTAACTTAGGATGATTTTTCAAAAGGTTTTTCGTCAGAATTCCTAAGGAGTCTGATCAAAAGTCGCTATGAAGGAAGAGTTCTCAGAGGAATACTAGAAAAAATTCCTGAAGGCATTCTTGGGGTAACTCCTAGAGCAGATGGATATTAAAGAATTCGTTTGAAGAAATCCAGAAGGATTTTTGGAAAGAACTCCTACAGAAGTTCCTCTAAGAATTTTCTTAGAGGAACTTCCTTGGAATTTTTTTTTAATTATTATCGATGGATTCTTTTGAAATTTCTTGGAGGATTTCTAGGATGAATCTCTTAATAAAATTCTAGAGAAACTCCTTGATGAATCCTTGCAGAAATTAAAAAAAAAACGTTGCAGCAATTCTTGAAAGAATCCTTGGAGGAATTTCTATAGGAGTCCTTGGAAGAAATTCTTAAGAAATCTTCAAAGAATCGCCAAGATGGTAATGTATGCTTGAGGAAATGCCAAGATAAATTCTTGGATAAATCAATGGAGAAATGATTTACTTCGGTGGAAAAATAATTTAAGGGATATATAGAGGATGTCCCGAAAGAAACTATGGAGGAATGTTTGAAGAAATTCCAGAAGGGCGCCTCTTCCTCTGACGGGATTCCGATGTTATTCTTGCAAAAATATATGGTACAGAAAAATCATTGAAATTTTTTCAAGAATTTCTTAATTCTTTCATATTAACCCATATCCGCCCAGCGTCCTATAAATAGGACAGTCCTTTTGATGTGAATATCTTCAGAATTATGTAAAATTTTGGAATACTTTCTTCAGAGAAGATGTTCTCCACACTCATACCTTGCTCATAGTGGACAATATAGTTTGTAACTGGTTCACTAGGTGGCGTAAACGATGCTGCAAAGAATACATATTGTCACGATCTATGATCTTCATTTCCAATGCGAAATAAAAATGTATTTCCCTGGAATCTTGACAATGGTTAATAATTTATAGCTCATTTCTTCGGCAGAGTTATTAATAAATACAAAAGTCAATGTATGTATGATTGTATGTTTATATGTTAGTATGTTTGTATGTTTGTCTATTTGTATGTTTATAAGGTCTACGTATGTATATATGTATGTCGGAACATAGGCATAACTCTGGAATGCGTCAAGAAATTTCAATCAAATTTGGCATACACATTACTTAGAATGTGAAGGTGGTAGTAGGGGTATTGGAATTCAAGATGGCGGCTTAGGTTCCAAGATGGCGGTCAAAACTCCAGAATATATGCATTTTAACAGCAATGCTGCTTCGGATACTATTCAATATGGGTATCTATCGATCGGGCTTCATAGGTAGAACTCAAAAATGAATATCCGACGCCATTTTGAAATCCAAGATGGCGGACCATATCCAAGATGTGCGGCCATGAAATGATAATTTGAGCTATCATACCATGCGATATGGATACCTATCGATCGGGCTTCATGAGTAGAAGTCAAAACACGGTGTGCCAAAAACCGTTATTAACTAATAAGAATGTCCACCCAAATGGCACCCGGCATTCGAAAGATATACTATTCTAGTATCTCCTCTGAAAATTTGAAAATGTTTCATCGAGGGAAACTACAGTTTTTGTGATTTGAAGATTTTGAGCTATTTCTATAGGATTTTCTTATATGAGTAAATATGCTCGCACGGTGTGCCTGATAGCACTATTTACTAATGAAAATGTACTCCAAACTAACACCCGGCATTCGAAAGATATACTATTCTAGTATCTCCTCCGAAAATTTGAAAATGTTTTATCGAGGGAAACCAAAGTTTTTACTGTTTGAAGATTTTCCTCTAGTTTCATAGAATTAGCTCATATATGGAAATATTGCTCTTCATATCATAAACAAATAATAACACTGCTCAACAATATTTAAAAAAAAACTTCGTAATATGAGATGAGAAAATAAAGAACAGGGTTTTGTAACCCTATAAGTGTCATAGTGGAAGAGTTTTCGAAAAATATTGGAATGGGACTTAACAGTTCAAGACCGAAGTTTGAATTGAGTTTCTAGGATCCCAAACCCCTATTATTTTTTCTTAACCCAAAACGTTAACTAGTTTTGAACGGTGTCATGAGTTTCACCTATTCTAAAAGTACAATAAATATTCAAGCAACTTCTCTGAAAATTTCAATTACCGTAGTTTGAGAATCTATTAATGTTTCATAGTTCTACCTGCTACTCGAATACAAATAAAAATGTGGCATGCTGTGAGCGTTGATTACATAAACTTTCTAAGAGTTTGACACCCGGTTTTTATTTTGTTTTCAAGCATGTTATAAATATGTTGGTATCTTGTCGGTGAATTTGAAAATGTTTCATGGTGAAACGAGAGTTAAAGTGAATTAACAGCCCAAGGTTTTAGTATTCCTAGGAAGCTTTGTAAATCGTTGATATAATGTTTAAGATATTGAACCTTTGAAAGTAAACCTAAATGCTAATCATTTTACTTGCCAGCTTTTATACGCCATGTTACTAACGTGTTTTCCGTGAATTTAGAAATTTTACATTTGAATGATCATCAGTAACAACAATTTTAAGTTTTGATTTCAATTTCATTGGAGATATGAATACTATCACTTTATCTATAAACACGTTAAAAACACCTACTGAGCTTTGTAACAGTATCGCAAAAAATGTGCCGTTCACTCGTTGCAATGCTTTTTAGTTGCAAATCCGCTAATTGCAAAATTTGACAAGTTTTTGCAATCAAAAAGCAATCAAGTGTCAAATTCGTGCTGTCAGTGCATTTCAATGCACTTTAGTCACAGACAAACATACATACTACTCAAATCTAAATCATCGCACGATTTAACGGTCATTTTGAAAATAACGTGTGGTTCGGACTGTGCTCGCATGTGTCATGGTGGCGCTGCTGTGCCTACATCACCTCTCAATTTTGGAGAGAAATGAACGCGACGCCGATCAATGTTTACAAAAAATGAATCCATCATGAACCTTCATTCATGTTTTATGATTTTAGGATTTCCAGGAGAATTTCCTGAAGGAATCCATGGTGTAATACTTGAAGGATTTTTTCGAGGAATTCCGTTAGAAATTCCTTGAGGATTTTCTGGAGGAATCCGTTAAGCAATTCCTGGAGGATGAGGAATTTTGGCAGACATTCTTAGAATTTTTTTCCTAGAAGAAATTTCTGGAGGAATTCTAGGAGTATTTACAGGAGGAATTATTTGAGCAATTTCTGAAGAAATATATGAAGTTTCCTGGAGAAATGTCTGAAGCAACTCCTCGAGGAATTTCTGAAGGAATATCTGCAGGAATTTCTAGAGGATTTTTTAAAGTAATTTCTTAAGAAATTTATTAATGAATCCCTGGAGGATTTCCTGGAAAAATCCTAGAGACATGCCTGGAGTAATCAGTGGAAGATTCTCTGGAGAAATATATTCCTGGAGACATTCCTTTAGGATTCTCTGGAGGAATTGTGGCAGAAATTCCTAGAGGATTTTCTGAAGAAATCCCTGGAGAAATTCCCGGAGGTATTTCTGAAAGAATTTTTGGAGGAATTTCTGAAGTTCTTCCTCGAGAAATTTCTGAAAGAAATCCTGGAGAAATTTTTGGCAACTTTTAAGGAATTTCTTAAGAAATTCATGGATAAATCCCTGCAGGAATTCTTGATGAAATTCCTAGAGAATTTCCTGGAGCAATTTCCCAAGGAATTCCAAGTGGAATTCTTGGAACAGTTATGTAAGAAATTCCTTTATGATTTTCTGAAGGAATCCGTGGAGCAATTCCTGGGGGAATCCCTGGAGGATAAATAGTAGGAAATCTAGCAAACATTCTTAGGAAAAAAAAATCCTAGAAAAAATTTTAGGAGGAATTCTTGGAGTATTTCCTGGAGGAATTATTTGAGGAATTTCTGGGGAAATATATGAGACTTTCTGGAGGAATGTTCGAAGGATTTTTTCGAGGAATTTCTGAAGGAATACCTGGAGGAATTTCTGGAGGATTTTTTAAAAGGATTTCTGAAGAAATTCAGACCTTCTTTTAGGATTCTCTGGAGGAAATCTGGCAGAAATTCCTAGAGGATTTTCTGGGGGAATCCCTGGAGGAATTCCTGGAGGGATTTCTGGAGGAGTTCTTGGAGGAATTTCTGGAGTTCTTCTTCGAAAAATTTCTGAAAGAATTCTTGGAGGAATTTCTGGAAGAGTTTTTATGATTTCTGAAGAAATTCATGGATGAATCACTGGAGAAATTCCTGAAGATTTTCCTTGATAAATTTCTGGAGAATTTCCTGGGGGAATCCATCGTGTAATCCTTGGAAGAATTTCTCGAGGAATTCCAGGAGGAGTTCTTGGAAGAGTTGTGTGAGAAATTCTTTGAGGATTTTCTGGAGGAATCCATGGAGCAATTCCTGGAGAAATTCCTTGAGAATTTCCTGGAAAATTTCTTGGATATATTGAAGGAACTCTGGCAGACATCCTTAGAAAATTTGTCCTAGAAGAAATTTCAGGAGGAATTCTTGGAGTATTTACTGGAGAAATTTTGTAAGGAATTTCTTAAGAAATTTATTATTAATGAATTCCTGAAGAAACTCCTGGTAAAAATCCTGGAGAAATCGATGGAGGAATACGTGGAGGATTCCCAAGTAACAATTTCAATTTTATCAAAGTTTTTTAGCGATTCAAAAATCCTAAACATATTCCCTGGGGGAATTCCTCGAAGAATTCTTGAAAGTGCGGGAGACATTCCTTTAGGATTCTCTGGGAGAATTCTGGCAAAAATTCTTAGAGGATTTTTTGAAGAAATCCCTGGAGGAATTACTAGAAGAATTCTTGGAGGAATTTCTGGAGTTGTTCCTCGAGAAATTTCTGAAAAAATCCTGGAGGAATTTCGGAATGAATTTTTAGGGAATTCCTGAATAAATTCATGGATGAATCCCTGGATGAATTTCCTGGAAAATTTCCGAGAAGAATCCATGGAGTAATCCTTGGAGGAATTTCTCGAGGAATTCCTGTAAGAGTTCCTCGAGAAATTTGTTTAGGATTTGCTGGAGGAATCCGTGGCAAGTGGAATATTGGAGGAATTCTGGCAGACATTCAAAGATAAATTTTCTTCGAATAAATTCCAGGAGGAATCTCTTGAGTAATTATTGGAGTATTTACTGGAAGAATTCCTGGAGGAATTATTTGAGGAATTTGTGGAGAAAATTATGAGGCTTCCTGGAGAAATTTTTGTTGGAATGTCTAAAGGAACTCCTCGAAGGATTTCTGAAGGAATTTCTGGAGCAATGTTTGGGTGAATTTCTGAAGAAACTCATTAATGAATCCCTGGAGGAATTCCTGAAGAAATTCATGTATAAAACCCTGGAGAAATTCCTAGAGAACTCCGTTGAGGATTCCCTGGAAGAAATCCTCGCGGAATTCCTCGAGGAATTCCCGGAGTAGTTCCTGGAAGTGTTCCGGGAGAAATCCCTTTAGGATTTTCTGGAGGAATCCGTGGAGGCATTCATGGAAGAAATCCCTGAAGGCATATTGGAGGTATTTCTGGAGGAATGTCTGAAGGAACTCTTCGAGGAATTTCAGAAGAAATTTGTTGAGGAATTTCTGAAGGAATTCGTTAATGAATCCCTGGTGGAATTCCAGAAGAAATTCCTAGAAAAAATCCAAGAGGAATTCCTGGAGGAATCTATAGAGGATTCCCTGGAGGAAGTTCTCCCGGAATTCCTCGAGGAATCCCAGCAGGAATTCTTGGAAGATTTCCGGGAGACATTCCTTTAGTATTCTCTGGAAAAATTCTGGCAGAAATTCCTAGAGGATTTTCTGTAGGAATCCCTGGAGGGTTTTTTGGAGGAATTTCATCCGGAATTCCTGGAGAAATTTCTGTAATTCTTCCATGAGTAATTTCTAGAGGAATTTTTATGGAATATTTGAAGCAATTGAATCCCTTGAGGAATTTCTGAATAAATTCCTTGAGAATTTCATTGAATTTTTTTTTGGAGGAATTGCTCGAGGAATTTCAAGAGGAATTGCTGGAAGAATTCCATGAGAAATTCCTTTGGGATTTTCTGGAGGAATCCGTGGAGCAATTCCTGAAGGAATCCCTGGAGGAAATATTGGGGGAATTCTGGCACACATTCCTACAGGGTTTTCTCTGTGAGAAATTTCAGGAGGAATCTCTGGATGAATTCCTAGAGGTTTTTCTAGAGAAATATCCTGGAGTATTTTCTGGATGAATTCCTGGAGAAATTATTTGAGGAATTTCTGGTGCAGTGTCTGCAAGAACTCCTCCTTGGGGAAATTCCAGGTGGAATTCATGTACGAATCCTTGGAGGAATCTCTGTAGATTGCAACAAGGATTCCGATTGATTTTTTTTATCCAGAAATTGTGACTCAATTCTAGCATCACTTATTGTTTTGAAAGATTGAAATTCTTTCACAACATGTTTTTTTTTGTATAATTGATAATTTTCTCGTTTTTTTTTCATTGCATAAAATACGTTTATAAATTTTTATAAGAGTTGAGATAATGACCTCATATATAAAAGTTTCGCATTGCTTTGAAATCATCACCATCTGAAGCCTTCTCCATAATCCCAATATGAAATACTTGGCGATGTTAGCACCACAGCAAGTTGAAATCTCTTCTTGGGAATTCATATTGCATGTAACACCATGATTCTATTTTGCACCATGATTATATATTGCACCATCATTGCAGTGCCCCCCCTAAGCAAGAACCCTGCGCACGCTAGTGTCGGCCACTTGCCTGAAATCAAAGCTCCCTGGAAGATATAATCCAAGCCCAGGGATTAATCACTTGAAAGATTCTTGAAGACAAATTATTATTCAAGAAAGCTTTTTGCCTTTCTCGTACACTAAGTGTACTGGAAAGGCTATATGTTCACTCCAAAAATGACTTTTTGATAGAAGGCCCGGAGGGTCGAGTCACATATACCAATCGACTCAGCTCGACGAATTGAGGTGATGTCTGTGTGTGTGTATGTGTGTATGTGTGTGTGTATGTGTGTGTACAAATAAACTCACATCACTTTTTGGCAGTAAACCTCAACCGATTTTAATGATCGACGGTTGATTCGACGCGGAATCTGGTCCCATTGTTTCCTATTGAAAATGGTTCGGATCGGTCCAGCCGCTCCGGAGTTATGGCCATATAGGTGTTCCGGAGCGGTACCCCTGGAAGGGGTCAGACATGAAAATGCAACAAACCCATGCATGCGACCCATCAAATCACGGCATTTTCGATTATATAATGAACGATAAGCAGGAAAATAGTCGCAGACTATATCTGAAGCGGTAGCATCCCGGAACCGGTTCCGGGTGTCCCGCCGGAAGTGGCCAAATATAAAAGTGAATCAAACCCATGCATGCGACACATCAAATCGCAGCTTTTCGTTTAACCTGATAAACGGTAGACAGGAAAATAGTCTCAGACCATATCTAAACCGGTAGCATACCGGAACCGGTTCCGGATGCCCCGCTGGAAGTGGCCAAATATAAAAGTGAAACAAACCCATGCATGCGACACATCAAATCACCGCTTTTTCTGTAACCTGATGAATGGTAAACAGGAAAATAGTCTCAGACCATATCTGATCCGGTAGTGTTCCGGAACCGGTTCCGGGTGTCCCGCCGGAAGTGGTCAAATATAAAAGTGAACCAAACCCATGCATGCGACACATCAAATGGCCGCTTTTTCTATAACCTGAGGAACGGTAAGCAGGAAAATAGTCTCAGATCATATCTGAACCGGTAGCATCCCGGAACCGTTTCCTGGTGTCCCGCCAGAAGTGGCCTAGTTCATACATGCGACACATCAAATCGTGGCCTTTCCGATAACTTGTACGATCAGCAAGCAAATAAGCTAAGCCCGCATTAGAAACTACTGATAGTGTTCCGGAATCGGTTCGAGGTGTCTCGCTGAAAGTGGCCGAATGTAAAAGAGAACCAAAACAATATTCGCGACACATCAAATGGAAATGGTCCCGGAGTTTGTTTCCGGTGTCCCTCCGGATGTGGTCAAATGTAGAAGGGAACCGAACTCCATGCATGTGCTTCATCAAATCGCGGTTTTTTCGATAAGCTGATGAACGGTTTTCAAGAAAATCAGCTCAGATTACGTTAGAGACCATCGGTAGTGTTCCACAACCGGTTTCAGGTGTCCCGCCGGAATTGGTCAAATGTAAAAGAACCATGTAGATTTTTTTTTTAGAAGACGAAAGCTTGTACATGTACTTCCAAGTTCATAAACAATACATGAGTAACTTTTTGGAGAATTAAGTTCAACGAAGCCGGAATCGAACCAAAATTAAACTTCTGAGTTCGTTCTTTAAGTTGAATCCGATCTTTTGATTGCTTGGGGATTGATTGCGTCGACGGAAAGATCATGAGTACATATTCGACGAGAAAGGCACTATCACCACTAGGTGGACTAATCTGGTTTTTTTTTTAAAGAAAACGGTAAAGCAATCTTTGAAGGAATTCCTAAAGGATTACTTGATGTAATTTTTAAATAAATTGTTAAAAAAAATTTCGACATAATTCATAGAAAAAAATCTTACGCTCATTAACCGAACTCCGGGACGTATCCTTGCAGAAATCCCCGAAGAAATTCATAAAGGAATACAGAAAATAATTTTTAACCATCCGTCAGTCAGTTGGCCACCACTGCCCCAGTATCACGCTACTGCTGAGTCGAGATTTTTTTCAACTTTTTGTACGAAATACAACGGCGTGATTATTTAAGAATTAGAAGAATAGATTTATCATTGTAAAATATGTATACCTATCTGTAATTTTCATGGGGCCCACAAATTTGGTTCCGCACCGGGCCCCCAAATCCCTAGCTACGCCACTGACCAAGGGGTTCCTCTTGTGATCTTCACAGACTGTAGAGGGCATACTTCGTCAAAAGCTTCCATGATGAAGGTCGTTGTGGTATCAACGGCATCATCTACATCACTTGGAGTGTCAATGGATGGTAAGTATCCATGAAATTTGGCCGACACCAAATCAGTAAAAAGATCCCAGTTTGTTGACCGGGGATTCCTGAAACGCAATGTTTCCGAAGTAACATTTAAATGTTCAAAAAAGATATAGCGATGGTCAGATAAAGATTCTTCATCTGACACATGCCAATTGGTCAGCTCGTTACTAATTCTACTAGAGCAAAGCGTTATGTATAACACTTCCTCTCTAGCAGATACCATGAAGGTTGGGCGGTCGCCTATGTTAAGTAATGCAAGATCTGTACTACTTAAGCATTCCATCAAACTGGAGCCTCTCAAATTGATGTCTGAGCTGCCCCAGATGATATGGTGAGCATTAGCATCACTGCCAACAATTAGCGGAAGACCTTTTGAAGTACAGTATGCGATGACTTGTTTAAAAGCATCCGTAGGCGATGGTTCATCATGCGGTAAATAAACCGAACAATAGATGTATTTCCTGTTGAGGTTTCCAACAGATACATCAATTGTGATAGCACATACATCTCTGATGGTTAGCTCAGAGATGAGTGTAGCAACTATTGCGTTGTTGACAAGCACACGGGCTCGAGGCATGACACGCGAGTTTGCCATTTCATGTTTACTGAAAGTGGCAAACACCGGGTTCACAAGGTTTCCTAGATAGAAATTTCCCTTACGAAAGTGAGGTTCTTGGACCAAGGCCACTTGGGCTGAACCATTTTACATAAGTCTGCAAAGATTGATCGTTGCTGTTCTTTTATGCTGAAGATTGATCTGAGCTATCCTAACCGTAGCCACTACCCGAACTAGGTAAGATTAAACTCTTCGCAATAACAGCACAACAAACAACAGCAGCAACAAAACCAGATCGGTATCGATTGGAAAACGCCAAAGGCGAGGATACACAGAATACACTATGCGAAACCATATAGGTGAACATTTAAACTAATTAACAACATCTTCATAATCCCGCCCTTATTTAGCCTCAAGTGAGACTAAAGAAGGGCAGCCGATTGTCGCGGAGAAACACAAGGTCCACTGCACCATTGCTCCGGTTAGCGCAGTAAGGGCAACATACTGTGGAGGGCGCCCTGGTACTCCACAGGCTCCGTTTGCGGTTAGGTTTCTATTAGACCCCCCCCTAGCCATTCATTCCTAGGCACGGTAAGCATGAAGCCGCATCACACCATGAATCAGGGGTCACCTGTTGGTGGACTTTTACCACCGGAACAGGCGGTCCGTAGTGTTATTCTTAGCCTATTGAGACAATCGCTACCGACACTACACAGCTATCTAGGCTGATCGAGACTAGAAGTTAATATTGATGATCAACTTCATACGGGCTCGGACAGCCGATACAAAGTCTAGGTGAGTTGTGTATTGAAAAGGCACTGCCTGGTTTATTCCGCCCTCAGATCTACTATAGATAGTAAGTATCTTCAGATGATCACTCTGATTTGTAACAATCATCAAAATTCCTTCATTATATGAATAAAAATAAGATGACGTATCACCACATTGTCCTGCAAATCCATTATAACGAGCGTAAATCGCCAGTAACCGGCGGGAACTACCGGTGGAACCCAGCTGCCGTCCGGAGCCCAGTCCTTGATCCAGTAGTGACCCCGCGGAAACGGACAAAGCCTATCCCTTCCTATTTGGGGAAAGTTACTGCAGCCCTTGACGAGGTACTGATATTCCTTGTACGGTCCGTTCAAAATATCGCACATCTTGGCCTTGGCGATTTTCATCGGATACTCGTTGAACTGGTTGTTCCCCAGCCGGCTGTACGCCACGGTCAAACTAGCTGTGTAGTTATCTCCAATGTCGTCGGAAACGTCTCCTTCGCCGATCAGGACCGAAGTGGTGCGGTTGTACTTACGGACACGAAATCCGCTAGCGTCGGCCAGGGCAAAACCTTTCTGCTGTTCGAATCGGTCCAGTTGAACTCTGACTGTCATGGCAATCGTTGAAGCTGTGAGAACGAGAAGACCGCTGGCGACTGCCGCCAGCATGAACGACATCCCGGTTGCCAATAGGTTTAGGAGACCTTGTCCGAATGGTTTTTAAATCGTGCGTGATGCAGCAATATTCGCCTATGAACTGATACGAATCATCACGTGCAAGCGACCTAATTGAAGCTTGTTGTCGTCCAATTGAAGTTTTATCAACCTATTTGTTGAACAATGTACATTGATCAATGTTATTCCATTATCAGATTGGAATTGGAGAAGGGAAATCGTTGGAATGAGAAGACTTCTTGAACGTGTGTGACGATTTCCTTTCTTTACTGGAGAGCACTTGAACACTTCACTTTCCAGTGATCGTGTTCTAGATGGTTCTAAACCGGTGCTCACCGTCATCGATTTAATGACTAGTTTCCACCTGGTAAGTACTGTGTAGTAAAATGATAGGACAAGTAATGGTCACTGTAGTGTCCGGAGGGACACTTCCGAGCACACCAGCCGAATCCTGCAGCTGAACGCTCGCTCACGAGGAGGAGCAAGACCTTCTCGCACAAAATGCTTTACAAGACTGACTTTTCATTTCATGTTGATCGTTTGCTTTGTTTTTCCGGTGGTGCATAACCGCAGCTGATGCTATATGCCCTATTGATCTTTTTCTCTCTATCTCTCTCAACCCCTACATTCTCCCCCTGTCCTACTCTCTAATTGTTTTAAAAATTCAAAAAATAAGAATAAAAAACAAAAAATTGTATGACTTTCTACCAACATTAAATACAAACCACATTTACATTGAACTTTATTGAACGACAACTTCTAATTGTCTTCGTTAGAAAACAAAAATAATATAATCGATCATCATCATTGCATCCTCTTAATCTCCAACCAATTTCTTCGACACCTTGATTAAATCCTTTATATTTTTTTAAATCTTGGCCATATTGGCATTGTTATGCAAATATCTTATAAGCTTTATGCGACCTTAGGGTAAGTTAGTCTTCCAAAAAGCCCATTTGGTACTCAGATTCTTTAAGTAAGCTTTTCATCGTCATTATGATCATCATCATCATCATCATCATGCTTCATAATTCGTCGTCACCATCATCATCATCATCATCCTTTATCCTACATCCTACATTATTTATACTTCATCCTTCATCATCTTTATCATAATCATAATCGTCGTCATCATCGTTCATCCTTCACACTTCATCCTTCATCATCATCACCATCATTCCACACCTTTTTTTTTCTTTATCCTTGATCTTACATATTACTTCATCCAACATCTTTCCTTCATCTTTCTTCCTACATCCTATATCCTTCTGTCTTCATTCAACATCTTTCTTGTTTTATCCAACATTCTTTATCCTTCATCATCATCACCATCATGCTTAATCATTCATCATAATCATAATCATCATCTTCCATCCTAAATCCTATATCCTTCATTCTTCATCCTACATCCTTCTTCCTTCATCATACATTCTTCATCCTTCATCCTACAACATTTATTCTTTATCCTTCATCTTTCACCCTTCAAACTTCACCCTACATCATCCATTCTTTATCCTCTTCATTCTCCATCCACATCATCATCACCATTATCCTGTATCCTTCACACTTCATTATCATAATAATTATAATCAGCATCCTATATCCTTCATTCTTCATCCTCCATCCTATATCATCCATTCTTTATTCTTCATTTTTCATCTTTCATAGTTCATCCTACATCATCCATTCTACATTCATCATTTTCCATCCTACAACATCAACACCATCGTCCTTTATCCTTCATTCTTCATGCTTAATCTTTCATCATCTTCAATCCAACATACTTCATCCTTCATCATCATCATCATCCTGCATCCTATTTCCTTCATACTTCAACCAACATCTTTTCTTTATCCTTCATTTTTAACCCTTCAACCTTTAACATCAAAATCATCATCATCCTTCATTTTACTTCATGATGATTATCATCTTTCATCTTTTATTCTACATCCTTCATCATTATAATCATCAACATCATCCTTTATCCTATACAGTAGATGTTCACTCGGTGCAAACGCTTTAACTTTTTTTTTTATCCGCAAGTCCGCTAAGTGCAACAATTTTGCAGTTATCGAATTCAATTCGGTTAGTGAAACGTAAACATGTTGCAGTTATCGATCGTCTACTGTATTCTTCATTCGTCATTCATACTTCACCTTACATCCTGCATCCTCCATTTTTCATGATCCTTTATTCTTCATCCTGCATAATTCATCCTTCATCAACATCATCATCACTATCATTCTACATCCTTTATCCTTCATCTTACTTCCTATATCCTTCATACTTCATCCAACATCTTTCCTTTTTCTTTCATCTTTCATCCTGCATCCTGTATCCTTAATTCTTCATCAGTTTTTCTTCCTTCATCATTCATCATCATCACCCTCATCATCATCATCATCATCATCATCATTATCATAATCATTATCGTTAACCTTCATCCTACATCCTTCTTCCTTCATCATACATTTTTCATCCTCCTTCCTACATCATCCATTCTTTATCCTTCACCTTTCATCCTTCATACTCCATCCTACATTATTCATTATTTATCCTTCATCTTCAATCCTACAACCTTCTTCCTTCATCCTTAGTCCTACATTCTCCATTCTTCATCCTTTATACTTCTTTATACATCCTTCATTCTTTATCCTTCATCATTCAGCATTATCATAATCATATTCATATCATTCATTCTACTTCCTATGCCCTTAATTATTCATCCTAAACTCTTCTTCCTTCATCCTACATTCTTCATTCCTCATCCTTCACACTTTATTCTGCATCTTTCATCATTCTTCATCCTGCATATTTCTTCATTCTTCATCCTTCATACTTCATCCTTCCATTCTACATCCTTTATCCTTCATCCTACATCCTATATCCTTCATACTTCATCCAACATCTTTCCTTTATCTTTCATCCTACATTTTATATCCTTCTTTCTTCATCCTACATCTTTCTTCCTTCATCCTACATTCTTCATCCTTCATCATCATCATCATCACCATCGTTCTACATCCTTTACCCTTCATTCTTCATCCTATATCCTTCATACTTCATCCTACATACTATATACTTTTTTTCTTCTTCATCCTGCATCTTTCTTCCTTCATCCTTTATCATCAGCATCATGATCATCATCACAATCATCATCATCATTATTCGTAATCTTCCATCCTTCACCCTTCATCATCATCATAAACATCCGTTAACCTAAATTCACTTGACTGTTGCAGCTTACCCTCTCGAGGGATTTCGCTGTTGGCTTACCCTCTCGGGAAAATTCGCTTTACTGTTGCAGCTTACCCTCTCGGGGAATTCACTATACTGTTGCAGCAATTTACTTTTTCGGGGGAATTCGCTGTTAGCTTACCCTCTCGGGGGAATTCGCTTTACTGTTGCAGCTTACCCTCTCGGGGGAATTCGCTGTTAGCTTACCCTCTCGGGGGAATTCGCTATACTGTTGCAGCTTACCCTCTCAGGAGAATTCACTGTTAGCTTACCCTCTCGGGGGAATTCGCTTTACTGTTGCAGCTCACCCTCTCGGGGGAATTCGCTGTTAGCTTACCCTCTCGGGGGAATTCGCTTTACTGTTGCAGCTTACCCTCTCGGGGGAATTCACCGTTTGCTTACCCTCTCGGGGGAATTCGCTTTACTGTTGCAGCTTACCCTCTCGGGGGAATTCGCTGTTAGCTTACCCTCTCGGGGGAATTCGCTTTACTGTTGCAGCTTACCCTCTCGGGGGAATTCGCTGTTAGCTTACCCTCT
Source organism: Aedes albopictus (assembly GCF_035046485.1). Lineage (NCBI taxonomy): Eukaryota > Metazoa > Arthropoda > Insecta > Diptera > Culicidae > Aedes > Aedes albopictus. Next base: position 335,559,439 of record NC_085136.1, on the reverse strand, counting down.
TGGGGGAATTCGTTTTACTGTTGCAGCTTACCCTCTCGGAGGAATTCGCTGTTAGCTTACCCTCTCGGGGGAATTCGCTTTACTGTTGCAGCATACCCTCTCGAGGGAATTCGCTTTACTTTTGCAGCTTACCCTCTCGGGGAATTCGCTGTTAGCTTACCCTCTCGGGGGAATTCGCTTTACTGTTGCAGCTTACCCTCTCGGGGGAATTCGCTGTTAGCTTACCCTCTCGGGGGAATTCGCTTTACTGTTGCAGCTTACCCTCTCGGGGGAATTCGCTGTTAGCTTACCCTCTCGAGGGAATTCGCTATACTGTTGCAGCATACCCTCTCGGGGGAATTCGCTGTTAGCTTACCCTCTCGGGGGAATTCGCTATACTGTTGCAGCATACCCTCTCGGGGGAATTCGCTGTTAGCTTACCCTCTCGGAGGAATTCGCTGTACTGTTGCAGCATACCCTCTCGGGGGAATTCGCTGTTAGCTTACCCTCTCGGGGGAATTCGCTTTACTGTTGCAGCTTACCCTCTCGGGGGAATTCGCTGTTAGCTTACCCTCTCGGGGGAATTCGCTATACTGTTGCAGCATACCCTCTCGGGGGAATTCGCTGTTAGCTTACCCTCTCGAGGGAATTCGCTATACTGTAGCAGCATACCCTCTCGGGGGAATTCGCTGTTAGCTTACCCTCTCGGGGGAATTCGCTATACTGTTGCAGCTTACCCTCTCGGGGGAATTCGCTGTTAGCTTACCCTCTCGGGGGAATTCGCTATACTGTTGCAGCATACCCTCTCGGGGGAATTCGCTGTTAGCTTACCCTCTCGAGGGAATTCGCTATACTGTTGCAGCATACCCTCTCGGGGGAATTCGCTGTTAGCTTACCCTCTCGGGGGAATTCGCTATACTGTTGCAGCATACCCTCTCGGGGGAATTCGCTGTTAGCTTACCCTCTCGAGGGAATTCGCTATACTGTTGCAGCATACCCTCTCGGGGGAATTCGCTGTTAGCTTACCCTCTCGGGGGAATTCGCTTTACTGTTGCAGCTTACCCTCTCGGGGGAATTCGCTGTTAGCTTACCCTCTCGAGGGAATTCGCTATACTGTTGCAGCATACCCTCTCGAGTGAATTCGCTTTACTGTTGCAGCTTACCCTCTCGGGGGAATTCGCTGTTAGCTTACCCTCTCGGGGGAATTCGCTTTACTGTTGCAGCTTACCCTCTCGGGGGAATTCCCTGTTAGCTTACCCTCTCGGGGGAATTCGCTTTACTGCTGCAGCTTACCCTCTCGGGGGAATTCGCTGTTAGCTTACCCTCTCGGGGGAATTCGCTTTACTGTTGCAGCTTACCCTCTCGGGGGAATTCGCTGTTAGCTTACCCTCTCGAGGGAATTCGCTATACTGTTGCAGCATACCCTCTCGGGGGAATTCGCTGTTAGCTTACCCTCTCGAGGGAATTCGCTTTACTGTTGCAGCTTACCCTCTCGGGGAATTCGCTGTTAGCTTACCCTCTCGGGGGAATTCGCTATACTGTTGCAGCTTACCCTCTCGGGGGAATTCGCTGTTAGCTTACCCTCTCGGGGGAATTCGCTTTACTGCTGCAGCTTACCCTCTCGGGGGAATTCGCTGTTAGCTTACCCTCTCGGGGGAATTCGCTTTACTGTTGCAGCTTACCCTCTCGGGGGAATTCGCTGTTAGCTTACCCTCTCGAGGGAATTCGCTATACTGTTGCAGCATACCCTCTCGGGGGAATTCGCTGTTAGCTTACCCTCTCGGGGGAATTCGCTATACTGTTGCAGCTTACCCTCTCGGGGGAATTCACCGTTTACTTACCCTCTCGGGGGAACTCATAAGAGAAAGTTATGATTCTATAGGAGTCCGGGTATTGTCCCCTAGGGTAAAACCCTAGTTAATCCACCTAGCGGTGCTGGCGCCTTTCTCGTGCCTTCGAAAACCCATTTCAACAAAACTCAAGTGACATGTTGATGAATACAATTTCTTACGGATTTTGGCAACACGAGGTGAGCTTTATGTTGCCAAAATCGGTAAAAAAAATCGTGATTTTACAACTTTTATGCGTTATTTTGACTTATATTATCAATATGGACTACTCACAAGTTACAAAACGCTCCCCTTAGGTGACGTTAATAAATTACGTCATGATTTAAAAAATTGTCGTTTTTTTAATAGAGGTAAAGCTAAAAACATGTATTTAAGATGATTTTGCGATAAAAAAATTTGTTGCCGGTAAAAAATTGTTGCCAAAATCGGGTGTTGCCAAAATCGGTAAAATTTTTTTGCCAAAAACGGGAGTTGCCAAAATCGGGAAGAAAATGTTGTCAAAAACGGGTGTTGCCAAAATCGGGAGTAGACAAAAACGGGTGTTGCCAAAGTCGGTAAAAAACTAGGAGCAAGACACTGTGCAAACGAGAGTAACTCTGAGAAATTCTGAGTAACTCTTTTCACCAATGATCGACAAGATTTGACTGCAAGAAAAGCGAAATATCGGGTAATATTATTATGATTTTGCGATAAACCAGGGAACACTCAAGTAAAAACTGGAGAATTTCTGAGCAACTCTGTGAAGGAAAATGTACTCTCGAGCACAGTGTGTTGCCCCAAGGTAAGAAACTGTATAGCACTTTCATATGTTTAACAAAAATCCATTTTATGGCACCAGAAAACATATCGTTAATATGGCTTTTGATGTTTGAGCCTCAAAATCTTAAGAAAAAGCCGCTATCTTGAATTTGAGCCGAAATCTTGGATTTTAGACCGCCATCTTGGATATTCCGGTCGTCATTTTTGGACTAAGGCAGTCTTCCCACGAACGCAACACATGTTCAACTTCGGTACGATTTCTCGCACTTGTGTTGAACATCAAACGCCAAACATCGGAGTACCCGTGTTTGCTAGCGTACTCCGTACCAAAGAGTACTCAAGTACAAAACTTTTGTACGTACAGAAGTACAAAAAAAAAATCGAACCGAGACATCTTCCCCATACCAAATATACCCATATTGCATGGTTTTGGAGCCGAAAACTCTATGAAATAGTCGCCATCTTGAATTTGGAAGCGCCAATTTGGATTTTAGACCGCCATATTGGATATTTTGGTCGTCATTTTTGGACTCCGGACATCTTCCCCATACCAAATATACCCTACCCATATTGCATGGTTTTAGGGCCTAAAACTCCATTTAACAGCAGCCATCTTGAATTTTGAACCACCATGTTGGATTTTTGACCGCCATCTTGTATATTCTGGTCGCCACTTTTGGCCAACATCTTCATCATATCAAATATACCCATATTGCATTGTTTTAGGGCCTAAAACCACATTAAATAGCCGCCATCTTGAATTGTAGACCGCCATCTTGGATATTCTGGTCGCCATGTTTGGACTCCGGACATCTTCCCCATACCAACTATACCCATGTTGCATGGGTTCAGGGCCTTAAACTCCATTAAACAACCGCCATCTTGAATGTTGAGCCGCCATCTTGGATTTTAGACCGCCATCTTGGATATTCTAAACGCCTTTTTTGAACTCCCAACATCTTCCTCATACCAATTATATCCATATTGCCTGCCATATTGCATTGTTTTAGGGCATAAAACTACATTAAATAGCCACCATCTTGAATTTGGAGCCGCCATCTTGGACATTCTGGTCGCCATTTTGGACTCCGGACATCTTCCCCATACCAAATACATACACCCATATTTCATGGATTTAGGACCTAAAACTCCATTGAATAGCAGCCATCTTGAATATTCAGCCGCCAACTTGGATTTTAGACCGCCATCTTGGATATTCTGGTCTCCATTTTTGGACTCCCGACATCTTCCCCATACCAACTATACCCATGTTGCATGGGTTCAGGGCCTTAAACTCCATTAAACAACCGCCATCTTGAATGTTGAGCCGCCATCTTGGATTTTAGACCGCCATCTTGGATATTCTAAACGCCTTTTTTGAACTCCCAACATCTTCCTCATACCAATTATATCCATATTGCCTGCCATATTGCATTGTTTTAGGGCATAAAACTACATTAAATAGCCACCATCTTGAATTTGGAGCCGCCATCTTGGACATTCTGGTCGCCATTTTGGACTCCGGACATCTTCCCCATACCAAATACATACACCCATATTTCATGGATTTAGGACCTAAAACTCCATTGAATAGCAGCCATCTTGAATATTCAGCCGCCAACTTGGATTTTAGACCGCCATCTTGGATATTCTGGTCTCCATTTTTGGACTCCCGACATCTTCCCCATACCAACTATACCCATGTTGCATGGGTTCAGGGCCTTAAACTCCATTAAACAACCGCCATCTTGAATGTTGAGCCGCCATCTTGGATATTCTGGTAGCCATTTTTGGACTCCGGATATCTTCCCCATACCAAATATACCCATGTTGCATGGTGTTAGGGCCTTAAACTCCATTAAACAACCGCCATCTTGAATGTTGAGCCGCCATCTTAGATTCTAGGCCGCCATCTTGGATATTCTGACCGCCATTTTTGAACTCCGGACACCTTCCCCACACCAAATATACCCATATTGCATGGTTTTAGGGCCATACACTCCATTAAACAACCGCCATCTTGAATTTGGAGCCGCCATCTTGGATTTTAGACCGCCATCTTGAATATTCTGGTCACCATCTTGAATATTGGGCCAATATTGGGGATTTTCTGGTCTTCAGTATTAATTTCCGCACAAAATTTGTCAACCATGCTAATGGTTACAAAAATCGGCGCAGCTTGATGTGTCGCATCCATCATGGCTTGGTTCAGTTTTACCGGTGCTGGTCCGGATCACTAAAATGGCCATAACTCCGGATAACCATTTTCAATAGCAAACAATGCGGTAAAATTCCGGTTCGATTCGTGCTAAAATCCGTAAAATCGGTCAAAGGGAAGTGCCTTAAAAGTGAGTGACCTTTTTTTGTACACAGACATACATACACACATACACACATGCACACATACGCACATACAGACATCATCTCAATTTGTCGAACTGAGTTGATTGGTATATGTGACTTGACCCTCCGAGCCTTCTATCAAAAATTCGTTTTTTGAGTGAACATATAGCCTTTCAGTACACATTGGTGTACGAGAAAGGCAAAAACACACAATTAAACACGAAGCTCTGACTGCATGAATTTTTGTTCTACGTCTTACGCAGTGTATTGAAACAAATTCACCTTCATTTCTCAATACATACCTACTTCAATTGGACGGGCAGTAAGCCTTAATTAGGTCGTTTACACGTGATGATTTGTATCAGTTCATGTGGATATATTGCCGCACCTCACACGATTTGAAACACACCGAGACCGTCTGTTCAGAGTCTAATACCTTCCGGGATGTCGTTCATGCTGGTGCTCACCAACCTTCTCCTCCTCATAACGTCAGCGTTGACCATATCGACTAATCAGATTCGCCTGGTTTCATTCTTTAGTCGGATATACATTTCCGCCATCTTCTCGAATTTACGAGCTACAATATCAATATTATTCCCAAGCAACACACATGTCATATTAGAGTAACGACAGCACAAGTTTTGGTTGCAGAGAAGTTAATTTAACGTAATAATAGCATTGTGTTGAAATAACATCCAAGTAACTTCTATACAACCACAACTTGCGCTGCCGTAACTCTTATATGGCATGCGTGTTACTTGGGCTGGCGAAACCAAGCAGCTGAACGAACTTCGTGAAAATCATACAACTCGTGTTCATTCCCGGTCTCCTTATTACACCTTCTGAAGCAATGTTGAACAGCAAGCACGAAAGACCATAACCTTGCCGTAACCCTCTGCGAGATTCGAAGGCGCTCGAGAGTGTCCCTGATACTCGATCTACGCACATCACTCGATCCATCGTCGCCTTGATTAATTGTATCAGTTTATCCGGAAATCCGTATTCGTGCATAATCTGCCATAGCTGTTCTCGATCGATTGTATCATACGCCGATTTGAAATCGATGAACAAGTGATGTGTGGGCACGTTGTATTCGCGGCATTTCTGCAACACATGGTAGAAGGCGAACATCTGGTCCGTTCACCCATGAATCCAGCCCCACGAACGGTTTTGCAATCGGTGATAGACGGGAGAGAATACCTTGCAGGCAATGCCAACGCTCAGTGTAGTGCTCTCACCAGTGCTTCTGCTCCAGCGGCTATGTTGTTTTTCAACCGGCCAATATCCTCCTCAATCTCTTGGAGGTTAGGGGCTGGAAATCTTTCGTCCTGCGCACGTACTCCTAGATCTGTTACCACGCCACATTCGGTCCTTGCAACGGCGCCATTGACATACCGTAGCAGACGACCAGCCTTTCAAGTTTGAACCAACTAATAACAATTCTGCCTCAGGTATGCGAACAGGCCACGCTAGTGATGGTTACGATCTCTTTAATGTTTTGTCTATGATAGAATGATGGGCACGACGATGTTGTGGCTCTTGTTCCTTTTCCAGTCCGATTGAGGGTCCATGAGTTGCCGTTAGCCGATATTCAAGCACAGACAAACAGATGTAACACTTTCGTAAATTTTTCAATTCAAATTATGGCCACGGAAACATGATCGCCCAATGCTAAAAGGACTGAGTTTGAGCAACTATCAAATAGGTCGCGGTAGTGGACAAACGTCAAACTCGAACAGAAACGATGCAAACGCCACGAATGGCCGGTTGGCCAACTATCAACTTTCTAAATAGACCTTTAAATTATCAGAGTGTTACGTCTGTTTGTCTGTGATTCAAGTTTCCGGGTCCGTTCGTTTTGTCAAAATTTATTATCACGGAAGATCTAAAAAGTACTGCTCAAGATCAAAATCAGTTCTTTCGCAGCACATTCTTCTACAACATGGCGCCGCCAAACCAACACCTTTCCCAAATATCCTTCAAAAACGTGGAAGTTGATGCTTTTGTTACCTCTCACTTTCAGTTGTGAGTCGTAGTGTAGTGGTAAAGTCACTGCTTTTGGATCTTAAGGTCGGAAGTTCGATTCCGGTCGCGGCCATTTTTCTTTTTTTACTCTAATCCATAAGTCAGATCATTTTTAGATATCGGTTTGATGTTCTACAGCCCGGATCTCCCCAAATATTAGTTTGATCTTATAATATCAAAATGGAATGTTATCATGTTCTTCTCCATATCATTACTCGATTTCACGATTCACGATTTAGCAAACGATTGCTTTCAGTAATACTATGTGTTCGGATCAAAATCGGCGCAAACAATTTTTGTGAATCGGCCTTTTATTGTTTGGCAGATCAAACTGTAATTCGAAATAAACATTCACAGTTTTCGTTAGAAATAGATCAGTTTGTTATAATTTTGTTCAACTCACAATTTTAGTTTGATTTTCTCCTCTATTGGCTTCTCTTCTACCTTCCTTTACAGGCAACGTAGCCACCTAATAAATTATTACATTTGTATTTGAGTCCATATCAATTTGTTATATGAAATAATCTAACTTACGAATTTTGTCCTCGAAATACTCCGATTTGGACCACTGTGCAAAGTCTCGTCCTCGTCGTGCGTCGATATCTGTTATCAATGTTATGTTTACGTTCAATACATCAACTTTCTCTAAACTCTTCCAATTAATTTACCTGGTTTCTCAAGTCTGTTGTCTAATCTGTCTCTTCCCGTCGGGCCTCCAGCTCATCAACCACTAAATTTTACTCCACGGCTTGGAAATACAACGAAATATGTTTGTTACTTTCCGCTCTAAACGCATATAAACTTTCCTACTTACTGTATTTGTTTGTGATCATCTGACCAAATCTGATCCGAATTCGAGAATCCACCAACAAATCACTCGCGGAACTATTCTATTTCAAGTTACTTTCCTCAAACTGCCCTATCATCAAATTTCGCAAATGGTAACTAATTCAATTTTTTTTCCACTTTATTCCTCTTATCTCGACCACCTATCTTCTGCATGCACTACCTTTGTTTAAGTTTTCGTTTCAACTCTCCTTTGACGGCTTTCTGTCTCTCTTTCAATACTGTCATCTCTTCCGTCACTCTGACACCTGTCAACCAACCCTTACGCTCGCTGCCTCATCGTCCAAATCATCCCGCTCGGAAATTCCAACTAGAAATCTAGTAGGTATCCTGAGTCTCAGGTATCTACTAGACAAAATAAAATATCTAGTAGACATTTAAGCAGATATCTACTACCAGTCGCATAGAAATCTTCCTCCAGTGCAACATTTTTGTCTACCTCAAATCGGGCGAAAATAATTTCGCCCGCTTTCTAGTCGATATCTCATAGATATCTACTAGACAAGGGTACTAGAAATCGAGTAGCTGTCTAGCAGATCTCTACTAGGCTGAATTTTGTTTATTTTTCTTTTTATTTATGTTTTCTAACAAAAACAAAACAAATAATATATTTGTCCGTGAAAGTTTATTTATTTTAAACATATAATACATAAAATTTAAATGACCTTAACGCTATAAAAACTAAATGCGGGAAAACATAACAACTGATTTTATGATTTTTCAAAATGCATTTCCGGCAGTATTCTTCTAGGAGTTCCTTTAGAACTCCTGTAGGAACTTCTTAAGATATTTCACCAGGAGCTCCTTGATGGATTCCTTCAGGGTTTTTTTAAGGATTTCCGTCAGAATTTCGTCGAGGAGTTTCTTCAGGAATATTACTGGAAGCTTTCTTCTGATATTTCTAGGAGATTTTTCCCCGGCCCGCTGAGTATGTTTAGAATTTCTTCTAGAGCTTCTGCATGAATTCCTTCAGATGTTACTTCGGAGATTAACCGAAAAGTTCCTTCAAGGATTCCCTCAAGAAATTCTCCCGCAGTTCCTACACGGATTCCTCGAGTAGCAGGGATTCCTCCGAGAGATCCTTTAGGGATTCATCCAGAAGATTATCTAGGCAAGCCCCCAGCAATTCCTTCTGGAATTCCTCGAGCTGCTCCTGTAGGGATTCCTCCACGAGTTCCGTCAAGGAATCCTCCAGGAGTTTATCTAGGGATGCCGCCAGGAGATCCTTTAGGGATTTCTCCTGGAAAATGCAAAAATTCTTCCTAAAGTTACTTTAGAAATTAATCCAGGAGTTCCATCAGGGATTTCTCCACGATTCATTTCTGTAATTCCTCCAGATGTTCCTTCAAAGGTTCCAGGAATCATTCCACTAGGAGTTCTAGAAGAGTTTCTTTAGGAATTCCTCCAGGAGTTCTTTCCAGGATTACTTCAAGCGTTCCTTCCTGGTACAGTAGACGTTCGATAACTGCAACATGTTTACGTTTCACTTAGCGAACGAAAAACCGATAACTGCAACGCCTGACAGCGTCAACAAACCGTCAACTGACGTAAAATGAACGTGAACTTCATCCAACTGTTCATTTGGGCTAACATGGCGCACCATTCTGACATTTGGCGGTGCGATAACTGCAAATTTGTTGCACTTACCGAACTTGCAGTTAAAAAGCATTGCAGTTAAACCGTTTGCACCGACCGAACGTCTACTGTACAGGAACACCTGGGATTACTCAGGATTTACTTTAGGGATTCCTTCAAAACAGTGTGTAAAAAATTCGAAGGTTGAAAGTGAAGATTGATATTCTCATTTTTTCATTCATTTTTGGCCACATTCATTGTCAGCTGAATGCCTCTCTTTTTTTCATTCAATTCTCTGTCACGAATATTTTTTCGCACGTCGTAAAATGTCCAATTTCTGTTAACAGACACAATCCGACTTAATTGACAAATAGAGCAGTTAATTAGTATTATAATTAACTACTATACACAAGGTTTGTGGTGATTGGAAGAATAATCGGAAGTTACGGTCTAGTTATATTTCTCAGTGAAAATTGTCAGTGACAGAAAAATGAACACACGTCACTTTAGTTCCCATGAAATTTTGAATGTTAAGCCACACGGAATGATTCTGTAATCACTCGCAAATCACTGATGGCATGGCGGTAGTTTAATAGTGGTTGCTGTTGTTGTTGTTGTTGTTATTGTTGGAGTTTCGTTTTCCGTTAGGCCCGAGGAGCGGTGCCTCATAAACGCCACTGACTGTGACGGTTAGTCGTTACCGTCGTTACACTTTCAGCCTCCAGGAGTTCCATCGAGAATTCCTCCAGGATTTCATTCGGAAATTTCTCAAGTTCCATCGGGAACTCCTTTAGGAGTTCCTTCACAAATTCCTCCAGTTGATGCTTCGGGAATTTTTCCAGGAAATTCTTCTGAAATCCCTTCGGGAATTTCTCTAGGAGCTCTATCGTGAATTCCTTCAGGAAACGTTACGAAAATTCCTCCAGGATTTTCCTCGGGAGCTCCTTTGGGATTTTTCCAGGTATTCTATCGGGCCACCGGCAGTTTCCCCAGGAGTTTCTTCGCGAATTCGCTCAGGTGATCCTTCGAGAATTTCTTTAGGAGTTCCATCGGGAATTCTTCCAGGAGATCCTTCGATTTTTTTTTTTAGGGAATCTCTCTAAAGTTCCTCGAGAATACCTCCAGGTATTTTTGGGAATTGTTTCAGGGAATTTGTACAGGAATTTTTCCGGGAGTACCTTTGAGAATTTCTCTAGGAGTTCCATCGGGAACTCCAAAAAAATTGCTTCGAAAATTCTTCCAGGTTTCCCTTCGGATACTCTTCCATGTGGTCTTTCGGGAGTTTCATCGATAATTCCTGCATGTGTTCCTTTGGAAATTTCTCCGGAGGTTCTTCTAGAAATTCCTCCAGATATTCCTTCGGGAATAAATTAGGGAGTTCCCTCGGAAATTCCTTCACATATTCCTTCTGGAATTCAGAGTTCATTCAAGGAACTCGGGAATTCCTCCAGGTGCTCCCTCAGGATTTCCTCTAGCAATTACATCTAGATATCTTTCCGGTGAATTCCTTCGGAAATTTCTTCAGAAGTTCCTCTTGGAATTCCAAAGGGAGTTCCTTCGAGAGTTTCTTGAGGAGTTATATTGGGGCTTACTAGAACTCCATCAGGCGTTCCTTCGGGAATTCTTCAAGACATTTCATCGGAAATTCCTCCAGGTGCTTCCTCGGGTATTCCTTTAGGGGCTTCATCAGGAGTTCCTTCAATTATTCCTTCGAAGAGACTCCGCGAGAAAGTCTAAGAGTTCTATCGAGAATTCTTCAATGAGTTTTTTTTTTTTGGGAACTCGTCTAGGACTTCCTTCAAAAACTTCTCCAGATGTTCCTTTGGGAATTTATCCTGGATTTATTCCTGGGTTCCTTCACAAATTCCGTTGGGAATCCCTCCAGAATTAGCTCGAAATTCCTCCAGGAATTCTTCCAGAGATTCCTCTAGGAATTCTTCCAGAGATTCCTCTAGGAATTCTTCCAGAGATTCCTCCAGGAATTCTTCAGAGATTCCTCCAGGTATTTCTCCAGGAATTCCACCAGGAATTTTTCTTGGAATTTCTCCAGAGATTCTTTCAGAAATTTTATTGATGATTCCTCTAGGAGCTCCCTCGATAATTTCTTCAAGAGGTTTATTGAAAATTTCAAGGACTTCCTTTTTTAATTCTCCCAGGAATTCTTTGAAATAAATTCATCAAAAATGTCTTGAGAAACGGGGAATTCCTTCGGAGATTGCTCCAGGAATTCCCCCGGAAGTTCCTCCAAGAATTCCCCCGGAAATTCCTCCAATAATTCCCCTAGGGAATTCTCCGGGAATTTCTCCAGGATTTCCACCAGGGATTCTTCCAGGAATCGCTCCATGAATTCCTTCAGGGATTTTTCCAGGACTTCCTCCAAGGATTCTTCCATGAATTCTTTCAGGGATTCTTCCAGAAATTTTCCCAGGGATTCTTCAAGGAATTCCTCCAGGGAAGGTAGTGCAAGTGCAATTACATATAAATAAAAACATTAAAAAAAAAATAACAGGAATCCCCCGAAGAACTGTTGGGTAATTTTGAAGGAACCTCTGCAGTAATTGTTGAAATAGTTCTTGGAGAAATTCTCGATGAAACATTTGATGGAATTCCAAATGGAACTCGTTTTACCTACTGGAGGAATTCCCGACGGAATCACTGAAAAAATTACCGATGGGACTCCTGAAGGAAATACCGATAAAACCCCTGGAGAAATTTCCGATGGAACTCTAGGAGGCATTCCCAAAAAACTGCTTGGGGGGTTTTGCAAAGAAATTGTGAAGGAATCCCTTGAGGAATCCCTGGAGGAATCGTTGGAGGAATCCCTGGAAGATTTATTGGAGGAATTCCTGGAAAAATCCCTGGAGGAATCCATTGAGGAATCCCTGAAAAAAAAAAAACCAGTAGAAATCCCTGGGGAAATCCCTGGAGTAGTCTCTGGAGAAATCCCTGGAAAGTCCATGGAGGAATCTCTGGAGTAGCTCCTGGAGGAATCTCTGGAGTAGCTCCTGGAGGAATCTCTTAAAGAATTCCTGGAGGAATCTCTAGAAGAATTTCTAGAGGAATTCCTGGAGGAATCTCTGGAAGAATTCCTGCACGAATCTGTAGAAGAATTCCTGGAGGAAACCCTGGAGAAATTCCTGGAAGAAACCCTTGAGGAATTCCTTGAAGAACCCCTGGAAAAAATCCTGGAAGAATCCCTGGAGGAATTCATGGAAGAATCCCTGGAGGAATTCTTGGAAGAATCCCTGGAGAAATCCCTGGAAAATTTCCTGGTGGAATCTCTGGAGAAATTCCTGGAGGAAATCCTGGAGGAATTCCTGGAGATATTCCTAGACGAATCCCTGGAAGAATCCCTGGAGAAATCTCTGGAGGAATTCCTGGAAAAATTTCTAAAAGAATTCCTGGAAGAATCTCTGGAAAAATTCCTGGAGGAACTCCTGGAAGAATCCCTGGAGGAATTCCTGGAATAATCCCTGGAAGAATTCATGGAAGTGTCTCTGTAGGAATTTCTGGAAGAATCCCTGGAGGAATTCCTGGAAGAATCCCTGGAGAAATTCCTGGAAGTATCCCTAGAAGAATTCATGGAACAAACCCTGGAGGAATTCCTTGAAGAATCCCTGGAGGTATTCCTGGAAGAATCCCTGGAGGAATTCCTGGAGGAATCCCTGGAGGAATTCCTGGATGAATTCCTGGATGAATCCCTGGATAAATTCCTGGAAGAATCCCTGGAAAAAATCCTGGTGAAATACCTGGAGAAATTCCTGGAAGAATTCCTGGAGGAATCTCTAAAAGAATTCCTGGAGGAATCTCTGGAAGAATTCCTGGACGAATCTCTAGAAGAACTCCTGAAAGAATCCCAGGAGGAATTCTTTGAAAAATCCGTGGCGGAAATCCTGGAAAAATCCCTGAAGGAATTCATGTACAAATCCCTGGAGGAATTCCTGGAAGAATCCCTGGAGGAATTACTGGAAGAATCCCTGGAGGAAATCCTGGAGGAATTCCTGGAGAAATTCCTGGAGGAATCCTTGGAAGAATCCCTAGAGGAATCCCTGTAGAAATTCCCGGTGAAATCCCTAGGGGAATTCCTTGAGGAATCCACGAGAGAATTCCTCGTGTCTCAAGTGATTTTTGATGAATTTATTTCAAAGAGATTACTGAAAGAATTAAAAAAGGAAGTCCTTGAGAAATTTTCGATAAAATTCTTGAAGAAATTATCGAGGAAGCTCCTAGAGGAATAATCAATAAAAATCCTGGAAGAATTCTGGAGAAATTCCTGGAGCAATTCCTGGAACAATCCCTGAAGGAATTCCTGGAAGAATCCCTGGATATATTCCTGAATCCTGGAGAAATCCTTAGATAAATCCCTAGAAGAATCCCTGGCGAGATTGCCGGAGGGATCCCCAGGGGAATTCCTGGAGGAATCCTCGGGGGAATGCCTGGAGCAATCGCCTGGGGAAATCCGCGTGTCTCAAGACATTTTTGATGAATTTATTTCAAAGAGATTCCTGGAAGAATTAAAAAAGGAAGTCCTTGAGAAATTTTCAATAAAGCTCTTGAAGAAATTATCGAGGGAGCTCTTAGAGGTATCATCAATAAAATTTCTGGAAGAATCCCTGGAGAAATTCCAAGAGAAATTCCTGGTGGAATTCCTGGAGGAATACCTGGAGGAAATCCTGAAGGAATACCTGGAGGAATTCCTGAAGGAATTCTTGGAGGAATCTTTGGAAGAATTCCTGGAGGAATCTCGAGCTAATTCTGGAGAGATTCCTAACGGAGTTTGTGAAGGAACCCCCAGAGAAAATCCAGGATAAATTCTCAAAGGAACATCTGGAATAGTTTTTGAAGGAAGTCCTAGAGGAGTTCCCAATAGAATTCATTGAAGAATTCTCGATAGAACTCCTAGACTTACTCGCGAAGTGTTTTCGAAGGAATAATTGAAGGAATTCCTGATGAAGCTCCTAAAGGAATAGCCGAGGAAGCACCTGGAGGAATTTCCGATGAAATGTCTAGAAGAATTCCCGAAGGAACGTATTCTCGCTGGAGTTTTGTGGCAGGTGAAAACCCGATCTGAAACTGGATATGCTGGGTAATGGTTTAAAAAACTTCCGTGCGCTACCAAGAGCTTGTAATACAATTATTAGACATGTTTTCGTATAGAAAAGTGGCCGGTTGTGCGCGAAACTTAATGTTTATTGATCCATTGTCAGATCACATCACCAACCATAGGTGACTCCTAGAATGACAATGTACCCTACCCTACTAGCAAAAATTCCTTCCCGACAATTGCGGAGACACTGGGATTTCCGGTCTCTATAACAACGGATGTCTTACTAACATTCCCTTTCCTCCTCGATGACCGTAAGGACGTGGCCAGCGCCGTTATTGACATTATTAAAATTGTGAGTTCTCGAACTGTGCACATTGAGAATAGTAAGCTAGTCACAAGCCCTATTCATTGACTCCTTGTGCAATTTCGATTGCTCTGGTCAATCACGGAGTAGCAACTACGAATTGTGCGGTCATCTATGCTCATGCTCATGCTCACTTCCGGCGGGACACCCGGAACCGGCTCCGGGACACTACCGGTTCAGATATAGACTTATACTATTTTCCTGCTAACCGTTCATCAGGTTATCGAAAATGCCGCTGTTTGATGTGTCGCATGCATGGGTTTGGTTCTCTTTTATATTTGGCAACTTCCGCCGGGACATCCGGAACCGGTTCCGGAACACTACCGGTTCTGATATGGTCTGAGACTGTTTTCCTGTTTACCGTTCATCAGATGATCGAAAATGCCCTGGTTTGATGTGTCGCATGCATGGGTTTGTTGCATTTTCATGTCTGGCCCCTCTCAAGGTGACCGGTCCGGAACACCTAAATGGCCATAACTCCGGAACGGCTGAACCGATCCGAACCATTTTCAATAGGAAACAATGGGACTATATGCCGCGTCGAATGAACCGTCGGTCATTAAAATCGGTTGAGGTTTACTGCCAAAATGTGATGAGTTTTTTGTACACACACATACACACACACACGCACACATACACACACAGACATCACCTCAATTCGTCGAGCTGAGTTGATTGGTATATGTGACTCGACCCTCCGGATCTTCTATCAAAAAGTCATTTTTGGAGTGAACATATAGCCTTTCCAGTACACTTAGTGTACGAGAAAGGCAAAAATGGCGAACGTGAAAGAAACGTGACGAGCAAAACATAACACCATAACACGTCTGCACGCGGCAACGCCTACTGCGCTTTTCTGATCGTGATCTGGCGAGTGTATACAAATAATCTACTTAGTCTTATCTTTGGTCTGAAGTTGCTGAACTAATGAATCTATGAGCTAATGAGGATCCATTCTAAGCGGAATGACACATCGAATCATCCATGGTGTATTCCTTGCACTTGATCGCCTTATGATCAATAAATAAACACTTTCAGGCTATAATTAAGAAGCCATATTATTATTTGAACTTAATTGGATTTCCTCTGCGACATACTTTGGGCGTTACCGAGCATCAACGGAGTGCTAAACTAGATATTTTTTTTATGAAATTCAGTATCATAATTTATATTTTATATAACTCATTTTGATATAATAATGGCCAACTTTTCCGAACTGGTTCATTATGCTACTGAAATGAGTTGCATAATGAAAAATAGTTGTATAATGTTCATAATGCAATTCGTTTGAGTTGCATTATGAACATTATGCAACTCAAATGGGTTGCATTATGAAAAACCCGATTTGTCTGATTGACCAAAAGTTCTAGAAAATATTGTGGATTTGGCATCTAGTGGATTGGTTTCCAAAATAGCATCATGGACCATGGACTAAACTACCAGAAATGCCAGACACCTTCTAGAATCTTGTGTGAAATTTAAAAAAAATAGCTTACATATTCTGGAATATTGTATCTTTTGTTAACTGCCAAAAGATCTTGAATCGATAACAAATGGATAAGAAAATACAGAAAGATACAGTTTGTCTAATATCTCCTTATCAGTCGAATAAATTGTCCCCGAAGTACTTGGTATTCATGGTTATGGTGTAAAAAGGACAAAAATGATATATCCACTAAGTTAATCAGTATTGGCATTAGCTAGTTATTTTGACTGTCCAGTTCTTGCATTTTTCCCACAATATATAAATTCAAAGCTTTCATTTAACATATTGTTAGTTTTCATAGAATTCCTGTTTATTTGTATTTGTTATTTATAATTTTATTGAAAACAATAACCTGCTAGTATACTGTTCCTTTTCGGACCACCCTAATGAAAACAGAATTTTCACAGCAGGCAATTTGAACTTTTGCAAGCAGCTTGAAACTATTTATTATTCCATTAAACAAAGAGGATAAACAAATTTTAACATTACTAATGTTTCTTTTTCGCTACATCTATTATCTACTTACATTTTATAGTTTTCTTATAATATCCCGCTTTTCCCTATAGGTATGGCGGCTCACGGTCGGGTGCCTTCAACGAATCCTGATCTGCCTAAATGAAACACTCTTAAATTCACGCATTTTCTATCACAATTTGCCCTTACCTCGAATTGTGCTTTGGAACCGCTAATACACAACTTTATATCTCTCAAACTATTACTTTTTCTACTATTCGCAGCAACTTCAAATATTCAAATTCAACATGAACTATACTTTTCCTTCAATGCCTATTCTGAACCGTTTTCTATTTTGTTTATGGTTTTATTTACCTTTCGCTTTCTCACTTTTTCTCTCCCCAACATACCTTCTGACATCTATGTTCTGCTCACGGTTCATCCATCAACCGGTGTTGTCTCGTCCTGTTGTGGACAACATGTTGCACCCTGGTTGCGCTGTCGAAGAGTGGTACTGAGCTGTGCCAACATATACACTTTATATGAGGTCAGCATTATTGATTGAACAATAATTTCCCATAGACTGGTCAAAAGCTCATGCAAGATAACAAACGAATATAATAATAAAACCCGATTTAATCCACCTATGGTGAACAGAACCCTTCTTACACTTATTAAAATTATTGTTGTATCATTTGTATTTAACATATTTATTTTCTGTAATTGACCAAAAGTTCTAGAAAATATTGTGGATTTGGCATCTAGTGGATTGGTTTCCAAAATAGCACCATGGACCATGGACTAAACTACCAGAAATGCCAGACACTTCCTAGAGTCTTGTATGGAATGTTTAAAAAATAGCTTACATATTCTGGAATATTGTATCTTTTATTAACTGCCAAAAGATCTTGAATCGATTAACAAATAGGTAAGAAAATCAGCGAGGTACACTTTATCTAATATATCTTAATCAGTCAATTAAATTAGCTCCGAAGTACTTGGTATTCATGGTTATGGTGTAAAAACGACAAAAATGATATATCCACTAAGTTAATCAGTTTTGGCATTAGCTAGTTATTTTGGCTGTCTGGTTCTTGCATTTTTCCCACAATATATAAATTCAAAGCTTTCATTTAACATATTGTTAGTTTCACGGTGAATATCATTTGGCATTTTTCATAGGTAGTCCGTGACATTTATCCTAAATATTCGAAAAATAGCGGTTTTTCCGTGACTTCATATACCATATTCTCAGGTTCAGCTTCTAAAAGGAGCTGTAGCTGGTTGAATTAAGATATGACGAAATGAAATTTTCAACACTGCTCAGCACGTAGCAAGCACATGGACATCAGGCACCACTATGTCCGGGAACAGGTCGAAGCTAAAACCATCAAGTTGGAATACGTGGCGTCAGATCTTCAGGCGGCGGACATCCTTACAAAACCATTAGCGGGTCCGAAGCATATTGAAGATAAGACGAAACTTGGGGTTTGCAAATTTAGGCTTTTGGGGGGATGTTAGCATAGTAAGCCTTGCTTTTTCTATGTAGAAATAAATCATTCTTTGTTCGCTCCTCTAACCGACCAGTCGAGTTTACTCTGCTATCAGAAAGATATCTCAGTAACCAAATGTCCAATCGAAATAAAATTTCAGAGCATTCTACTAGGATGTTGTAGCTTTCATTTGGTGCTAAGAGAACCAAAATCGGTTGACAGACGGCTGAGATATTTATCAATATGCTATATGTCAAAAATCTCTCAAAAAGCTAACCTATATTACTTCAAAGTACTCTTCGAAAGATATCTCGGTAACCAAATGTCCGATCGTGATAAAACTCAATAGGGTTCTACTAGGATGTTGTAGCTTTCATTTGCAACTAAGAGGATCCAAATCGGATATCAGACGGCTGAGAAAAGTGCGTGACTTTTTTTTGTAACATACGCACACACACACACACACACACACACACATACACACACACATACATACACACATAGACATTTGCTCAGTTCGTCGAGCTGAGTCGATTGGTATATGAGACTCGGCCCTGCGGGCCTCGGGTCGGAAGTCGGTTTTTCGAGCGGTATTTATACCCTTCTTATGGGTGTAAGAAGGGTAGAAAAGGAATTTATTGAAATACTCTTCAAAAGATATCTCAGTAACCAAATGTCCAATCAAAATAAAATTTTCAGGGCCTTTCACCAGGATACTGTAGCTTTCATTTGGTGCTAAGAGAACTCAAATCGATTGACATACGGCTGAGATATTTATTATGATACACTTGGTCAAAAATCTCTCAAAAGGTTAACTTGTATTACTCCCAAGTACTCTTTGAAAGATATCTCGATAACCAAAACTCCAATCCCAATAAGATTGTATAGGGTTCTACTAGGATGTCATAGCTTTTTTAACAATAAAAAACAAAAATTGTATGACTTTCTACCAACATTAAATAAATATAAACCACATTTACATTGAACTTTATTGATTGAGATTCATCCAGGAATTCCTCCGGAGATTCCTCCAGGAATTCCTCCGGAGATTCCTCCAGGAATTCCTCCGGAGATTCCTCCAGGAATTCCTCCGGAGATTCCTCCAGGAATTCCTCCGGAGATTCCTCCAGGAATTCCTCCGGAGATTCCTCCAGGAATTCCTCCGGAGATTCCTCCAGGAATTCCTCCGGAGATTCCTCCAGGAATTCCTCCGGAGATTCCTCCAGGAATTCCTCCGGAGATTCCTCCAAGAATTCCTCCGGAGATTCCTCCAGGAATTCCTCCGGAGATTCCTCCAGGAATTCCTCCGGAGATTCCTCCAGGAATTCCTCCGGAGATTCCTCCAGGAATTCCTCCGGAGATTCCTCCAGGAATTCCTCCGGAGATTCCTCCAGGAATTCCTCCGGAGATTCCTCCAGGAATTCCTCCGGAGATTCCTCCAGGAATTCCTCCGGAGATTCCTCCAGGAATTCCTCCGGAGATTCCTCCAGGAATTCCTCCGGAGATTCCTCCAGGAATTCCTCCGGAGATTCCTCCAGGAATTCCTCCGGAGATTCCTCCAGGAATTCCTCCGGAGATTCCTCCAGGAATTCCTCCGGAGATTCCTCCAGGAATTCCTCCGGAGATTCCTCCAGGAATTCCTCCGGAGATTCCTCCAGGAATTCCTCCGGAGATTCCTCCAGGAATTCCTCCGGAGATTCCTCCAGGAATTCCTCCGGAGTTACATGAAAGAGTAATTGTACGACTTTGAGTTCCATTAAAAACTATTTATTAAAGTTCCTTAAGACTTTTCCTTTTTCATATGAAGATAAAGGTAGTACCGCAGCACTACATTGTCCTTCGAATCTATTGTGTCGACCGTGAATCGCCAGTAACCGTCGGGAACCACCGGTGGAACAAAGCTGCCATCGGGGGCCCAGTTCTTCACCCAGTAATATCCCAGCGGAAACGGGCAGATCCTCTCATCTCCAACCTGGGGAAAGTTGCTGTAGTTTTTGTACAGGTGCTGATACTCCTTGTACGGCCCGTTCAACACAGTGCAAACCGAGGCTTTGGCAATTTTCAGCGGATACTCGTTGAACTGGTTGTTGCCCAGCCGGCTGTAGGCCACGGTCAGTGTGAATTTGAAGTCATCTCCCAGGTCCTGGAAGAGTTCACCTTCGCCGTCGAGAACCGCAGTGGTCCGATTGTACTTACGAACCCGGATCCCGGTGGTGTTGGCTATGTCAAATCCTTTGGCCTGTACGAAGCGATCGAAGTGGACGTGGACCGACCAGGTGGCCATCGCCGAAGCGATGAGGAGTAAAAGGTCGATCAGTACCAGCAGAGAAGACATCCCGGGAGCTAATAGGCTTCCTGGACGGCTTGCGAGTGGTTTTTAAATGTTGACATTCATACAATTGTTTGCACGTGACTTGATGAGGATCATCACGTGTAAGCGTTACAGTTGAAGTTAGGTAAACGCCCAAAGTATGTCGCAGTGCAAACCCAATTGAATTCCAATAATAATATGGCTGCTTAATTATAGGCTGAAAGTGTTTCATTATTCATCAGAAAGTGATCAAGTGCAAGGGATATACGTGATAAACGTGAGAAGGGCGTCGCGCTCGTCATTAACCCTTTGAAGCCGGAATTTTTCCAAGCGTTATTATAGAGTTTTCTCTACAGTTTTCTATAGTTTTGGTGATCAATAGCATAAAAACGGTAGAATATTATGCAGGATTTTTTTTTCTGGATATCTTAGGCCATCCAAACTGGTCTTGAGTTTAGATCCTTAAATCTACGGGTGTAACGGTAACTTCTTTCACTATAAAAAGCTACGATTTGTAATCTATCATGTCCAGTATGTCTTCTGAAAGTTCAATAGACAGTATCAGATCAGTCGGGATATCCTAGGTCATCCAAGCTGTTCTTGAGATTAGATCCTTAAGTCTATGTAACTGCTTTGGTAAATACAGAGGATTATGTAACACTACTTAACGTAGTGGCAAAAGCTAGTATCACAAGTGTAGACCTGAAGCTATGGTCTCAGGAGTAGTGTTGTTGGTCTGGAATATTTCAAAACTATCTTGAAATGACTCATGCTATGCCAGGGGAATTACAGATTACAGTCTAAAGTTCATTGTGAGAATAACTATACTGTTACTATCAAGAGCTAAACTTCAGGATAGTTTGGACGACCCTCAATGCCCCACAGTTTCATAATAATATATAGTAGACGTCAGGTTGATCCAGCCACCGCGATTGATTATGAAACGTTACTCAGTATGTCAGATATAGCTGATGTTACGAGTGTAGACCCGAAGTTCTGAACTCAAAGATAGTTTGGCTGACCTGGAACATTCCCATAGTGTCTCTAAATGACATTTGAGATTTCAAGAGCTTCACGGATCTCAGCAGATTATGCTATGCTATTGTTTATGGTGAAAACACATAAAGTTTTTCTTGTAGATTTGAAGGACTTCATTGTAGAACAGTTTGGGCGAACCTGAATGTCCCAAAGGTTTATAATAAAAAAAAGTAGACTTCAGTTTGGTCCAGTAACCACGGATAAATATGCAACGTTACTCAGTATAGCAGATATGGCTGTTGTTACGAGTGTAGACCTGAAGTCCTGAACTCTAAGGTAGTTTGGCTGACCTGGAACATCCCTGTAGTGTCTCTGAATTACATTCAAGATTTCAAGAGCTTCGCGCATCCCAGCAGATTATGCAATACTATTATTTATGGTAAAAACACATAAAGTTATTCTTGTAGATATGAAGGAACACTACCGATGGTCTCTAACGTAATCTGAGCTGATTTTCTTGAAAACCGTTCATCAGCTTATCGAAAAAACCGCGATTTGATGAAGCACATGCATGGAGTTCGGTTCCCTTCTACATTTGACCACATCCGGAGGGACACCGGAAACAAACTCCGGGACCATTTCCATTTGATGTGTCGCGAATATTGTTTTGGTTCTCTTTTACATTCGGCCACTTTCAGCGAGACACCTCGAACCGATTCCGGAACACTATCAGTAGTTTCTAATGCGGGCTTAGCTTATTTGATTGCTGATCGTACAAGTTATCGGAAAGGCCACGATTTGATGTGTCGCATGTATGAACTAGGCCACTTCTGGCGGGACACCAGGAAACGGTTCCGGGATGCTACCGGTTCAGATATGATCTGAGACTATTTTCCTGCTTACCGTTCCTCAGGTTATAGAAAAAGCGGCCATTTGATGTGTCGCATGCATGGGTTTGGTTCACTTTTATATTTGACCACTTCCGGCGGGACACCCGGAACCGGTTCCGGAACACTACCGGATCAGATATGGTCTGAGACTATTTTCCTGTTTACCATTCATCAGGTTACAGAAAAAGCGGTGATTTGATGTGTCGCATGCATGGGTTTGTTTCACTTTTATATTTGGCCACTTCCAGCGGGGCATCCGGAACCGGTTCCGGTATGCTACCGGTTTAGATATGGTCTGAGACTATTTTCCTGTCTACCGTTTATCAGGTTAAACGAAAAGCTGCGATTTGATGTGTCGCATGCATGGGTTTGATTCACTTTTATATTTGGCCACTTCCGGCGGGACACCCGGAACCGGTTCCGGGATGCTACCGCTTCAGATATAGTCTGCGACTATTTTCCTGCTTACCGTTCATTATATAATCGAAAATGCCGTGATTTGATGGGTCGCATGCATGGGTTTGTTGCATTTTCATGTCTGACCCCTTCCAGGGGTACCGCTCCGGAACACCTATATGGCCATAACTCCGGAGCGGCTGGACCGATCCGAACCATTTTCAATAGGAAACAATGGGACCAGATTCCGCGTCGAATCAACCGTCGATCATTAAAATCGGTTGAGGTTTACTGCCAAAAAGTGATGTGAGTTTATTTGTACACACACATACACACACACATACACACATACACACACACATACACACATACACACACACAGACATCACCTCAATTCGTCGAGCTGAGTCGATTGGTATATGTGACTCGACCCTCCGGGCCTTCTATCAAAAAGTCAGTTTTGGAGTGAACATATAGCCTTTCCAGTACACTTAGTGTACGAGAAAGGCAAAAACGCTGTTTTTTCTGAATTAAATAATGAGTTCAACTGATTGCGGCTAACCAACCATTTTTTTTTATTGATGTAGAATTCATAGGTGCATTCTATGGGGCATACCTCGATCTGTATCTTTGACTGGAAGTGCCCATTTTGCCTCATTTTCCCCTAAAAATACTGTTTTTCTGAATTAAAAAATAGTTTCAACTGATTGCGGCTAACCAACATGTTTTTTCTTGATGAAGAATTGACAGGTGCATTCTATGGGACACACCTCGACTTGTGTCATTGACTGGAAGTGCCCATTTTGTCTCATTTTCCCCCAAAAATACTGTTTTTCTGAATTAAAAAAATAGAATCAACTGATTGCTGCTTACCTACCATTTTTTTCCTTGATGCAGAATTGACAAGTACATTTCATGAGGCACACGTCGACCCGTGTCATTGACTGGAAGTGCTCATTTTGCCCCATTATCCCCTATAAATACTGTTTTTCTGGACTAAAAAATAATTTTAATTCATTGCGGCTAACTAACCAATTTTTACCTGATGTAGAATAAACCGGCGCATACTTTGGGGCACACTTTGATCTGTGTCATTGACTGGAAGTACTCATTTTACCTTATTTTCCCCTAAAATACTAGTTTTCTGAATTAACGAATTGTATCAACTAATTGCGGCTAATCAGTCAATTTTTACTTGAATTGCCCGTTTCGCCCCATTCTCCCCTAAAATACTGTTTTGCTGGGTTAAAAAAGTTAGTTCCAAACATTTTTTTTCCTAATGTGAAATTAATCGTTGCATTATATGAGTCACAACTTGTTCTGAGTCATTGACTAGAAGTGCCCATTTTTTCCCTTTTCCCCCTAAAACACTGTTTCTCTCGTCTGAGAAACAATTTCAACTAATTTAAGCTAACAAAACAAGTTTTTCCTCATGTAGATTTGATCAGTGCATATTGTCAGACAAACTTTGTGTCATTTTTTAACCCAGAAACAGTATTTTAGGGGAAAATGGGGCGAAACGGGCAATTCCAGACTAACGCATAGCGCGAAGTGTATTCCATAGTATGCATAGGTCGATTCTACAGCAGGAAACAATATTGGTTAGCTGCAATCAATGGAAACTATTTTTAAATCCAGAAAATCCGTAGTTTAGGGGAAAATGGAGCGAAATGGGCACCACCACCCAAAGACACTGAACGTGGTGTGCCCCAAAATATGCGCCGGTTAATTCTACATTAAGTAAAAATTGATTGGTTAGCCGCAATCAAGTGAAACATTTCTTTAATTCAGAAAAATAGTATTTTTAGAGGAAAATGAGGCAAAATGGATACTTCCAGTCAATGACACAGATCGAGGTGCGTCCCAAAGTATGCGCCGCTTAATTCTACATCAGATTGAAAATGGTTGGTAAGCAGCAATCAGTTGATTCTAATTTTTAATTCAGAAAAACAGTATTTTTAGGGGAAAATGAGGCAAAATGGGCATTTTCAGTCAATGACACAAGTCGAGGTGTGTCCCATAGAATGCACCTGTCAATTCTTCATCAAGAAAAAAAAATGGCTGGTTAGCCGCAATCAGTTGAAACTATTTTTTAATCCAGAAAAACAGTATTTTTAGGGGAAAATGAGGCAAAATGGGCACTTCCAGTCAAAGATACAGATCGAGGTATGCCTCATAGAATGCACCTGTCAATTTTACATCAATAAAAAAATGGTTGGTTAGCCGCAATCAGTTGAACCCACTATTTAATTCAGAAAAACAGTGTTTTTTAGGAGAAAATGGGGCAAAATGGAAACTTACACTCAATTCCGATGAATGAAACTATCACCAATCGATTCCTTGACATTTTTCCATTCGGAAAAGATGGACCGCAATCAGCCGCAATAATTAGGTGCCTTTTTGGGTCGGTTTTTCCCCACTGTGCAAAAAACCCATGATAACCAGGAAAAAAATCAATATCTTTTGTCGCAGTGGAGTGAAAATTGCAAACAAAATCATTTCCGCTTGGAAAATGTCTGATAAATCGAATAGAACTAGTGTCGTTCACCGCACGAAACTGTATGTCGACCTACAGAGTCGATTTATCATCGGATTCTTGATTTTTCATACTAAAAGATGCGTTTTAACAGTATATCTCATACAATATATTGAAATTATGAGTTTACTTTGTCATACAAATGCTTTAGAATATACAAAAGTAGTATTCGACATAAAAAAAAATTTATGTCGACTCAAGTTGGTTAGTTTGGCGAAAATGATCGATTTTCAAACGAATATTTATAATTCTGTCGTAGTTATTATGCGTTGCAAGAAAATAGAGAGCGAAAATGGTACAAAATGGCTAATAGACCTCCGCTCGTACGTTTAATCGTTCTGGTGTCTTTTACAATAAGTGCGCGAATGGGCCAAAGAATACTGCGCCGAAAACACCAACACGATTTACCGTACTGGCGGAGGTATACGAGCACTTGCGCTCAAAAATTTTCGCGCAACGCATAATAACTGGGAAAACTAAATTATTTCCGCAAAGAAAATGTCTGGTAAATCGACTGAGTGTCGTTCACCGGATGAAACTGTATGTCGACATACAGAGACGATTTATGGCAGGATTCTTGATTTTTTGTACTAAAAGATGCGTTTTGTCAGTATTTCTCATACTATTTATTAATTAACTCTGGCATACAAATCCTTTAGAATGTACACAAGTAGTATTCGACATAAATATTTATTTATGTCGGCTCAAGTATTATTTTGATCGATGTTCATACAAAAACTCATAATTCTGTCGTTGTTAACTAGGATATTATGATTTTACTCTGACATACAATTCCTTTAGAATGTACACAGGTAGTATTCGATATAAATATTTTTTTATGTCAACTCAAACTGGTTATTTTGGCGAAATCGATCGGTTTTCATATAAAAATTAATAATTCTGTCGTTGTTAACTAGGAACACTAAATCGTTTCCGCTAAGAAAACGGCTGGTTAATCGACTGGAACTAGTGTCGTTCACCGGACGAAACTGTGTGTTGACCAACAGAGTCGATTTATCATCAGATTCTTGATTTTTCGTACTAAAAGATGTGTTTTGTATTAAAATTATGAATTTATTTTGACATACAAATACTTTTGAATGTACACAAGTAGTATTCGGTACAATTTTTTTTATGTCGACTCAAGTAGGTTGTGAATTTTGAACATATGTACACTGTAATTACTTCTGTACTCCAAATTTCTCTCTCTCTCTCTCACTATCTTCTTAGCGTAACGTCCTCACTGGGACTAAGCCTGCTTCTCAGCTTAGTGTTATATGAGCATTTCCACAATTATTAACTAAATGCTTCCTCTGCCAATGACCTTTTTGCATGTGTATATCATGTGGCAGGCACGAAGATACTCTATGCCCAAGGAAG
Organism: Aedes albopictus; assembly: GCF_035046485.1. Taxonomy (NCBI): domain Eukaryota; kingdom Metazoa; phylum Arthropoda; class Insecta; order Diptera; family Culicidae; genus Aedes; species Aedes albopictus. Next base: position 335,532,728 of record NC_085136.1, on the reverse strand, counting down.
TCAAGGGCATTTCCTTTACGGAAAGTTCCTGGAGCGATCTGGAATCGAAACCCCTCCAGCATGGTCATGCTGGATACCCATGTCTTTGCAGCTGTGGCTATATGGGCCTAAATACTGTATTCCAAGTTTATTTTTATATCGTAAACAGCTATTTCATAACTCGAGTCGATTGAATCGGCTCGCCTGCTATCACAGTAGAGTCGAGCAGAAAAGCTAGTACAGAAATCGACTACCTCGATAGCCGACAAAAGAAGAGTGGTCGATTCGTGATTTTGACAGTTTAGTGAGAGAAATTCCTCAAGCATTTCCTCCAAAAAGTCCTCCAAGAATTCCTCCGCAAATTCCTCCAGGAATTCCTCCGGAAATTCCTCATGGACTCCCTCCGGAAATTCCTCCAGGATTTTCTCCGGAAATTCCTCAAAGATTTCCTCCGGAAATTCCTCAAGGATTTTCTCCGGAAATTCCTCCAGGAAATACTCCGGAAATTTCTCCAGGAATTCCTCCGAAAATTTCTCCAGGAGTTCTTCCGAAAATACCTTCCAGGACTACCTCCGGGAATTCCTCAAAGATTTCCTCCGGAATTTCCCCAAAATCTCCTCCGGGAATTCCTCCAGGATTTTCTCCGGAAATTCCTCAAGGATTTCCTCCGGAAATTCCTCCAAGAATTCCTTTGGAAATTCCTCCAGGATTTTTTTCGGAGAATCCTCCAGGATTTCCTCCGGAAATTCCTCAAAGATTTTCTTCGGAAATTCCTTCAGGATTTCCTCCGGAAATTCCTCCAGGATTTCCTCCGGAAATTCCTCCAGGATTTCTTTTGGAAAGTCCTCCAGGAATTCTTCCGGGAATTCCTCCAGGAAATACTCCGGAAATTTCTCCAGGAATTCCTCCGGAAATTCTTCCAGGAATTTCTCCGGAAATTCCTCCAGGAATTCCTCCGAAAATTTCTCCAGGAGTTCTTCCGAAAATACCTCCAGGAATACCTCCGGAAATTCCTCAAAGATTTCCTCCGGGAATTCCTCAAAGATTTCCTCCGGAAATTCCCCAAAAATCTCCTCCGGGAATTCCTCCATGATTTTCTCCGGAAATTCCTGAAGGATTTCCTCCGGAAATTCCTCCAAGAATTCCTTTGGAAATTCCTCCAGGATTTTTTTCGGAGATTCCTCCAGGATTTCCTCCGGAAATTCCTCAAAGATTTCCTTCGGAATTTCCTTCAGGATTTCCTCCGGAAATTCCTCCAGGATTTCTTTTGGAAATTCCTCCAGGATTTTCTTCGGAAATTCCTCAAGGTTTCCCTCCGGAAATTTCTCAAGGTTTTCTTTCGGAAATTCCTCAAGGTTTTCTTCCAGAAATTCCTCAAAGGATTCCTCCAGGAATTTTTCCGGAAATTCTTCCAGGAAATCTTCCGGAAATTTGTTCAGGATTTCCTTTGGAAATTCTTCCAGAATTTTCTTCGGAAATTTCTCAAGGATTTCTTCCGGAAATTCCTTAAGGATTTCATCCGGAAATTCCTCAAAGATTTCATCTGGAAAATCCTCCAGGATTTCCTCCGCAAATTCCTCCAAGGATTCCTCCGGAAATTCCTCGAGGAATTCCTCCGGAAATTATTCCAGGAAATCTTCCGGAAATTTCTTCAGGATTTCCTGCAGGAATTCCTCCAGGAATTCCTCCGGTAATTCCTCCAGGAAGTCTTCCGGAAATTCCTCCAGGAATTCCTTCCGGAAACTGTCGGAGGAACTTTCTGGGAAAAATCCTGGAGAAGCTACCGGAGGGACTCTTACAGGAACTCGTTTAAGAACTCAGCTCGACGATTTGAGGTGATGTCTGTGTGTGTGTATGTGTGTGTATGTGTGTGTGTATGGGTGTGTGTATGTGTGTGTACAAATAAACTCATCACTTTTTGGCAGTAAACCTCTACCGATTTTAATGATCGACGGTTGATTCGACGCGGAATCTGGTCCCATTGTTTCCTATTGAAAATGGTTCGGATCGGTCCAGCCGCTCCGGAGTTATGGCCATATAGGTGTTCCGGACCGGTACCCCTGGAAGGGGTCAGACATGAAAATGCAACAAACCCATGCATGCGACCCATCAAATCACGGCATTTTCGATTATATAATGAACGGTAAGCAGGAACATAGTCGCAGACTATATCTGAAGCGGTAGCATCCCGGAACCGGTTCCGGGTGTCCCGCCGGAAGTGGCCAAATATGAAAGTGAACCAAACCCATGCATGCGACACATCAAATCACCGCTTTTTCTGTAACCTGATAAATGGTAAACAGGAAAATAGTCTCAGACCATATCTGATCCGGTAGTGTTCCGGAACCGGTTCCGGGTGTCCCGCCGGAAGTGGTCAAATATAAAAGTGAACCAAACCCATGCATGCGACACATCAAATGGCCGCTTTTTCTATAACCTGAGGAACGGTAAGCAGGAAAATAGTCTCAGATCATATCTGAACCGGTAGCATCCCGGAACCGTTTCCTGGTGTCCCGCCAGAAGTGGCCTAGTTCATACATGCGACACATCGAATCGTGGCCTTTTCGATAACTTGTACGATCAGCAAGCAAATAAGCTAAGCCCACATTAGAAACTACTGATAGTGTTCCGGAATCGGTTCGAGGTGTCTCGCTGAAAGTGGCCGAATGTAAAAGAGAACCAAAACAATATTCGCGACACATCAAATGGAAATGGTCCCGGAGTTTGTTTCCGGTGTCCCTCCGGATGTGGTCAAATGTAGAAGGGAACCGAACTCCATGCATGCGCTTCATCAAATCGCGGTTTTTTCGATAAGCTGATGAACGGTTTTCAAGAAAATCAGCTCAGATTACGTTAGAGACCATCGGTAGTGTTCCACAACCGGTTTCAGGTGTCCCGCCGGAATTGGTCAAATGTAAAAGAACCATGTAGATTTTTTTTTAGAAGACGAAAGCTTGTACATGTACTTCCAAGTTCATAAACAATACATGAGTAACTTTTTGGAGAATTAAGTTCAACGAAGCCGGAATCGAACCAAAATTAAACTTCTGAGTTCGTTCTTTAAGTTGAATCCGATCTTTTGATTGCTTGGGGATTGATTGCGTCGACGGAAAGATCATGAGTACATATTCGACGAGAAAGGCACTGTTCGGGTCGGAATTTCGGATCAACAAACCATTTTTGAAAATCAGCCTTTTTATGTTATGGCAGTTTTAGGTTGACGTCTTTTCTTCTTACTCACTCCTGACATTTATGCTCCTGTCATTTTGACGTCTGTCAACCGACACTTACCTCTGCCTCATCGGCCAATATACCTTGTGGCAACCGACCCTCATACAGTGCTGCCAGAACATTCCCCGGCCTGTAACTCTGTCCCGGAGGCCTCATCCGGCTCAGGGTTACCACAGTCTATCTCCATCCTGGCCAGCTTCACTGTCGCTCGCTTGTACCTTCCAGTGCTGGTACGCACCCACGCTTGACGGACCCTTCCGTCGCCGGACGCGATGACCTCTTCGACTACTCCACGGACCCAGCACTTCCGGTTGGCACCCTCGACCACGTACACTACCTCTCCAACTCGCAACAGCCTCGATTCGCCAAACCACTTCGTCCTCTGGTTCAACGATGGCACGTACTCCTTGATCCATCGTTCCCAAATCACGCTGGCCAACTGCTGTGAACGCTGGAACGCGTCCCGAAGGGCCTTTGCCGGATGGGGAGGTGGCAGTGTCACGCACGGCTGGTACGGAGATGCACCCCTCAGAAAATGGTTCGGAGTGAGTGCTTCTGCTTCTACAGACTCCTGCGACACGTATGTCAACGGACGGGAGTTGATGATGTCCTCCGCCTCAACGATCGCCGTCTCGTCCGTTAACCTTCTTCCGTCATCGAGCGCTGTAAGCGCTTCCTTCACAGAACGTACCAACCGCTCCCAAACGCCACCCATGTGCGGTGCGGCCGGGGGGTTGAACGTCCATTTCGTCCTCGCGTTCGTCAGTTGGTCTGCACAGACTCCACTACTTCCTTACTGGCTCCTCGGAGATTCGTCCCGTTGTCTGAGAAAAACTCGACCGGCCAGCCTCGGCGGCCGATGAACCGATGTATGGTCATCAAACAAGACTGCGTCGTTAGTCCAAACGCCACCTCCAAATGCACGGCGCGTGTTACCATGCAGGTGAACAGCGCGATCCACCTCTTCTCCGTCCTGCGTCCTAGTGTCACGTCAAACGGCCCCAGGTAGTCGACTCCAACGTAGCTGAACGGCCGTAGGTTCGGTGTCAGTCGCTGCACTGGCAGCGCCGCCATCCTTGGTGTTTCCGGACGACAACGATGCACTTGCACCACACGCAGGAAGCCGCCACTTTCCGGACTACAGCATCGACGTGGAGAATGTAGAACAGCTGCCGCAATTCGTTCTTCACCGCCTGCCGGTATCCGTGCCCACTCCGCTCGTGGTAATACTGAACGATCAGCTGCGTAATTCGGTGGTTGTCCGGTAGAATCACCGGAAATCGCAGATCGAACGGCAGAAATTCCGCTCTTTCGACTCGTCCCTCCATTCGTATCAGCCCATTCTCGTCGACCATTGGGGTCAGCTTGTACAGCGGACTGGACTTCTCGATCTTCATCCATTGACCCACCGGTCGGTTTTTGTTCTTCAGCAAGACTTTCAGCTCGTCGATAAAGCTCTCCGACTGCGCCACTTTAAGCAGGCACTGCTCCGCCTTCTCGTACTCCTCTTGCTTCAATGGCTTTCGAACCGACGCCCCTGCGGATGCCATCCGCACTTTCAGCTGGCCACTCGTTGCTCGCAGTGTTTCAGTCGGCAGCCTTTCCTTCTTTCGTCTGCAGTTCGACACGAACCGGAACACGCACGCGATCGTCCGTACCAGGATCGTCCACTTCGAAAATCGGTTCGCGTCCACAAGCACCGCAGGAACCTTCACATCATGCAGCAGTAGGTGCACCCGTAGCTCCTCCGTCGTGTTCGCCGGTGGCATACTCTTCCTCGGCCAATCTTCCTCGCTCTCGTACAGAATTGCTGTCCTCTCACCCAAGCGCTGCTTGGTTTTGTATCCGGATCCTTGCCCCACTTTGTCAGCTGATCAGCTACGTTCAGCTTCGTGGACACCCATCACCAGTCTGCCAGTCTCGTCAGGCTCAGGATCTCTCCGATGCGGAAACCGATGAACTGCTTATACCGACGCTGATCAGATCGAATCCAGGAAAGCACGACCTCTGCATCCACACAGAACGCCACCTTGGTGATGACGAAATTGTGGTTTTCACGCACCGTCTGCGACATCCGTGCAGCAAGCACCGCTGCCAGAAGTTCCAGTCGCGGAATCGACAGCTGCTTCAACGGTGCCACCTTGGCACGACTGGTCACTAGCGCACACATCACCTCTCCTCGTACCATGGCTCGGAAATACGCCACGCATCCATACGCTGTCTCGCTCGCATCCGCAAATATATGCAGCTGCACATCCCGGATCTCTTCCGACCGTGCACTGCCGAAGTAGCTCCGTGGAAGCTTGAATGCTCGAACCTCGGCCAAAATGTTCGTCCACCGTTTCCATTTGTTGAACGCCGCATCGTCGACCACATCGTCCCACTGACAGCCTGCCCGCCAAAGATCTTGGATCAGCATCTTTCCTAGTATTGTTACTGGCGCCAGGAATTCCATAGGGTCGAATTGCGCCATCACGATACTGAGCACGACTTGTTTGGTCGGGCGTACTCCTCCTCGAAGGACTGTCGGATACTCTGGTTTCGACGCGGTGGCGTAGCAGAAAGTGTCTTCGACCGTATCCCATACGATTCCCAGCACCCGTTCGTACTCCGTGCTCTTGTCCAGGCTGAAATGAACTGCTGTTTCCCTGCTTCGCTCACCGAGTTCCTCCAGGACCGCATCTGAATTCGAAACCCAGTTCCTGATGTGAAAGCCACCGCGGGAGTGAACGTATTTCACCTCACTAGCTCGCTGGATCGCTTCCTCCACAGTGTCCACGCTATCGTAATAGTCGTCGACGTAGTGACGCTTGACTATCGCTACGGCCGCTTCCGGATACTGTTCCAAATACTGCTCTGCGTTCAGATTCTTCACGTACTGTGCCGAACTGGGTGAACACGTTGAGCCGAAAGTCGCTACGTCCATAACGTATACCTGCGGAGCTTCGTCACTGTTCGCCCTGAAGAGAAACCGCTGCGCCTGCTTGTCCTCCGATCTGATGCGAATTTGGTGGTACATTTCCTGGATGTCACCACCGAAGGCGATCGGACGTTCTCGGAAATGGCAGATCACTCGTGGCAGCGGAACCAACATATCCGGACCTTTAAGCAGCTCGGAATTCAAGGAGATCCCGTTCACCGACGCAGCAGTGTCCCAAACCAAGCGGACTTTGCCCGGTTTCCTTGGGTTCACCACGACGTTCAGCGGCAGATACCACGCAGTTCCCTGTGGTGTCTCCGCCATCTCACCATCAGTTGCTTTGTGAGCGTATTCCTTCGACTGGTATTTCTCTATCTGCCGACACACGTTCTCCTTCAGCGCTGGACTTTGCTCCAACGTCCGATCAAGTACCTTCATCCTTCGGTCGGCTATAGGGTAACTGTCGGGAAATCGCCTTTCGTCGCTTCGCCACAGAAGACCCGTTTCAAAACGATTGCCCACTCGCTTCGTCGTCGACTCGAATATCTGTCGAGCCCGCTTCTCTTCCGATGGCTCTGGTACGGCGAACGATGTATTCGGCGCTTCTTCCAACACGTATTGCTCCCGCATCATGTCATGGAGCTCCTGATTGCTCACTGGTGCGACGGAGTGAAGATTCAGGTACGTCTGCACCATCGGTCTCCGCTTTTCGGAACCGTAAATCGTCCAGCCCATCTTCGACCGAACGGCGATCGGCTTATTCGGCTTTCCAACCCGTGACTCCAGCGGCGCGAACAGATGCAGATTATCCAGTCCGATGAGGATCGTAGGCACACCTGAGGGAAAGTCCTTTGCCGGCACTCCCGCGAGATGTGAGTATCGCTTGGCCACCTCTGCGTACCGGATGTTCTGTTTGGGCAGCTGCAACTCTGATACCGTTCGCGTATTGAACAGCGGATACTTCTCGTTCGAGCCCTTCGCCGACATGGCAATCTCTACGGTCCGAGACTCGTTCTCAAACCGGTTGATGTTGCCGGTCCACGTGACTATCAGCGGCTCGAGTGTTCCTTCTGCCTTCAGCCGTTTTGCCACTGCATCATCCACCAGCGTCGCCGACGAACCTTCGTCCAGAAACGCGACGGTATCGTACTGTCGCTTGCCGACGTAGAGCGTCACCGACATCATTCGGAAGGTAACCGTGCAGTCCGACTTCGCTTTTTGCAGCTGCACTGATTCTTCCACTCGGTGCAGCAGAGCATGATGACCCCCTGGCAATTCCGCATCATGCAGCGGATCTTCGACGAACACCGACCTCCACTGTGTTTGTTCAGGCAGATTCCACAAAGTTTCTGCCTCTCGACTTCGCGTAGCCGCTCTGCGACGTTCATTCGCCTGAATTCATCGCAGTTACGGATGAGATGGTCCGTTCGCTTGCACATCCAACATGGCCGGCTGGCCATCTCGTTACGAGAACCTTCGCTCTGCTTCCGCTCGGATTCGTGCACATGCACAAACTCCTTTTTCCTCGGATTCTCTCTCCCAGGCCGCGCTCGCTCATTCACTGACAGCGTTGAGAACTCCGTCACCTCGGAGACGTCGGAAACGATGTCGGTTGTGAATCGAGTGAACATCCTCAGCGGACTGTCCACTCTGCCGCGCTCATACCGGACCCAATCCAGCTTGTAGCTCGGCGGCAATTTGTCGACCAGCTCCTGCACTAGCATCGGGTTATTGAGGTGGTCGCTGAGCTGTGCCGCCTCGAGATGATCACACAATTGCTTTTTGGTGATGCCGAAACTTATGAAGGTTTCCAGCCGATCGGCTCTCGGCGCTGGAGCGTTTCTCACCTTCGTCAGCAGCGTCTTCAGCAGCTTCTCCGGCTTTCCGAACAAGTTCCGTAAATCTGCAATCACGTCCGGAACTGAGTCTGGTAGAACCAGCCTGCTTCTTACAGCCTCCAGTGCGTCGCCTTGCAAGCAGTCCTGTAGCCGCTTCAGGTTCTCCAGATTCGAAAATCCGCACGCCGCCGTCGTATATTCGAAGCTGCTAATGAACAGCGGCCAGACTTCCGCTTCTCCTCGAAACTGGAGATCCGACCAACGCTTGGCCCTGGCCCTTCAGCACCTCTGCTTATCCGCAGACTGCTATGCCGGCTGCTTTCCGCTCGATCGTCTAGCTGCTCTCCGTAGATTCGGCCAACTCTTGGCCCCGGCCCGTCAACAACTCTGCTCCTCCGCAGACTGCCACGCCGGCTGCTCTCCGCACGAACGTCTTGAAACGACTCGTCGCTGCTGCTGTCGCCATCACTGTCGCTGTCCTCACTTGTGCCAGCTTCGAATTCCGTGATCACCGGCACTTTCGACATTGGCTTTGGCTTGCCAACTTGCTTCGAGCATCCCTCTCCAAATGGTTCGACTCCTTTCGGGTACGCTCCCCGAAAATCCGCGGTCGACGGCTTGTCGACTGCCGCTGACTGATCTTTCAGCCACTCCTTCACTCTCTTCTTCGGATGGTCCTCCGAAGCTTCGCAAACAGTGCTTTCTTGGCCTTTCAACGCGTTGACTCGGTTGACGCTGCTCGCAAACTGCCTCCGGATCGCTTCCCGCTTCTTCTCGAACTCTTGCTCTGCTGCCAGTTGGGCGTCCAGTAACTTCTGTTCGTGCTCCAACTGCTGCTCCTCCATTTCACGTTGAACCTGGAGTTCCAGCTCACGCATCTCCTGTTCTTGCCTCTGCTGCTCTTCCTTCCACGCCTTCTGCCGAGCGAGTAGCTTTTTCCGCGTCGCCATCTGCTTTGCAAAGGCCTTCTCCTTGGCGAGTTGCTCCTCTTCCAACTGCTTCTCAATTGGATCCACATCAGAGCCAGCTCCCAGTTCGGACCCTCCATCGCTTCTTTGGCCGGACTTCTTGCTCCGCTTCTTGGCCGCTGCATCCGGAACTTTCAGCTGCTGCGCACTACTTGGGAGACACTGTGGGCACCGCCAATCACTGTTGACAACCCCTTGATCAACACCAGCGCAAGAAAAATGTGCCCAGTGTTGACACTTCCCACATTGGACCCAGTTTACGTCCTCAGACATCGACTCCGACATCGAGCAGAACAAACATTGCTCGGTCTTGGAGGGTGAGGAAGCCATTCCGAAGAATCCGATTTAAAATTTTTGATTTTGTTCGGGTCGGAATTTCGGATCAACAAACCGTTTTTGAAAATCAGCCTTTTTATGTTATGGCAGTTTTAGGTTGTCGTCTTTCCTTCTTACTCACTCCTGACATTTATGCTCCTGTCATTTTGACGTCTGTCAACCGACACTTACCTCTGCCTCATCGGCCAACATACCTTGTGGCAACCGACACTCATACAGTGCTGCCAGAACAGGCACTATCACCACTAGGTGGACTAATCTGGTTTTTTTTTTTAATTGTCATAGCATTATTTTATACTAAAATTTACCAAAAACACGGATTTCTTAAATCGAAAAATGGGGTATTCTGCTCAATTTTGATCGTTTTCGGGCATTATTTTGTGTCTCAATTTACAAACTAATTCTGATCAACAATACAAAAGCTTATAGCTTCAATTGTGGTGTGTTTGCATTGAAACATCTTTTTATAATTTACAATTAACTCAACGTACATATACCAAAACGTAAAAATGGATAAATTATTGGTGAGATTATAAAAAAAATCCACAGCTCACTTGAGATTTGAACTCACGACTCCTATACGCTAGACAAGTGCTTTACCAACTAAGCTACCGAGCGAATTAATGACACGGCATTTTAGCTGTCATAAGGACATTCAAATCCCATCGATCATGCTTCATCTCCCTGTAAACGCAATTCTAGTCATCTCATCGCGCACACTCTTCGTACGTACCTACGAACAAATGAAATGGAAGGATTTGATGAAGATCATACAGAAACATGTTACATAAAACAGTGATTATGACACTGAACTGCATTGAAACAAATTATTATTCATTCAACACTTTTTACTGAAATTCCTTAAAACCTTTCCTTTTTGATATGGAAAAAAATGTAGTATCGTGCCACAACATTGTCCTTCGAATCCAGTATATCGTTTGTAAATCGCCAGTAACCGTCAGGAACCACCGGTGGAATCCAGCTGCCATCGGCGACCCAGTTCTTCACCCAGTAGTGGCCCAGTGGAAACGGGCAGATCTTCTCATCTCTCTTGATATCTCGAAGGCGTTCAACCGGACATGGACTCCCTTAATTCTCCGTAAGCTTGCAACATGGGGTCTTGCCGGCCACGTGCTCCACTTTTTGAAGAACTTCCTGACAAACCGTTCCTTCCGAATTGTTACTGGCAATGAGAAATCCAGGTCCTTTCGTGAGCAGACGATCCTATAACAGTTCCCCGAATACCAATACCCCGAAAGCCATTTCCCCGAATGACACTTACTCCGAATGCTATTTCCCTGCAAAATAATATCTGGGTAATTCTCGCTGAGACCGGCCCACTATTTAAACCTTGTCCTCAAAAATGTGCATTTGGTTACTGAAATTGATGAACCCCCCGTTAGTTAGAGCCACAACAATTTTTGCAGACCCCTCGGTTTTGGTCAAATGGCGGCTTATTTAAACCGTTATAACTCGAAAGTTTCTCCAAAAAAACACCTCAAAACGAATTGTTATTGAAAGGAAGAAAGATACAGCTACTATTGACAATAAAAAAAAGTTGGGTCGGCCATATTGATTTTGGCCGCCATCTTTATATTCCAAAACATGTTTGCCTTTCTCGTGTACCAAAGTGTACTGGAAAGGCTCGGAGGGTCAAGTCACATATACCAATCAACTCAGTTTGACGAATTGTATGTGTGTATGTGTGTATGTATGTCTGTGTACAAAAAAAGGTCACTCACTTTTAAGGCACTTCCCGTTGACCGATTTTACGGATTTTAGCACGAATCGAACCGGAATTTTACCGCATTGTTTGCTATTGAAAATGGTTAGGATCGGTCAAGGCGTTCCGGAGTTATGGTCATTTTAGTGATCCGGACCAGCACCGGTGGAACTAGTCATATATAAAACTGAACCAAGCCCCATCATGCGACACATCAAGCTGCGCCGATTTTCGTAACCTTTAGCATGGTTGACGAATTATGTGCGGAAAAAAATACCGGAGACCAGAAAATCCCCAATATCGGCCCAATATTCAAGATGGCGACCAGAATATCCAAGATGCCGGTCTAAAATCCAAGATGGCGGTTGATAATTTTGGTCGTAAAACCATGCAATATGGGTATATTTTGTATAGAGAAGATGCCCGGAACTCAAAAATGACCACCACATTATCCAAGATGGCGGTCAAATATCCAATATGGCGGCTCCAAATTCAAGATGGTGGTTGTTTAATGGAGTTTTAGGCCCTAAAACCATGCAATATGGGTATATTTTGTATAAAGAAGATGTCCGGAGTCCCACAATGGCGGCCAGAATATCCAAGATGGCGAACTAAAATCCAAGATGGTGGCTCCAAATTCAAGATGGCTGATGTTTAATGGAGTTTTAGGATCTGAAACCAAGCAATATGGGTATATTTGGTATGGTGTAGATATCCAAAGTCCAAAAATGGCGACCAGAATATCCAAGATGGCGGTTCAACATTCATTATGGCGGCTGTTTAATGGAGTTTCAGGCTCTAAAACCAAGCAATATATGTATATTTGGTATTAAAAAGATGCAAATTCATAGTGGAATTCAAAGGAACAGTACTTAACACGATTTTCTTTTTATTGGAAAGATGTCTGGAGTCCAAAAATGACGATTAAAATATCCAAGATGGCGACCAAACTATCCGAGATCGCGTCTCTAAATTCAAGATGGCGACTGTTTAATGGAGTTTTAGGACTTTTAACCATGCAATATGGGTATATTTGATATGGGGAAGAAATCTGGACTCCAAAAATGACAAACAGAGTATCCAAGATAGTGGTCTAAAATCCAGGATGGCAGCTCAAAACTCAAAATGTCTTCTGTTAAATGGAGTTCTAGGCTCTAAAACCATGCAATATGGGTATATCTGGTATTGGGACGAAGTCTGGAGTCCAAAAATGTCGATTAAAATATCCAAGATGGCGACCAAAATATCCAAGAAGGCGTCTCAAAATTCAATATGAAGGCATAAACTTCAAGATGGCAGCTGTTTAATGGAGGTTTAGACTCTAAATCCGTTTAAAATGGGTATATTTTGTATAGGGAAGACAGCCGGAGTTCAAAAATCGCTACCAGAATATCCAAGAAGGCGTCTCAACATTCAAAATGGCGGCTGATGGAGTTTTGGGCTCTAAAACCATTCAATATGGGTGTATCTGGTATGGGGAAGAAGACTGGAGTCTTAAAAATAGCGACCAGAATTTCCAAGCTGCCGGACTTTAATCCTAAATGGCGGCTCAAAATTCAAGATTGCGGCCTGTTTTTAAAGAGTTTTAGGCTAAAAAATCAAAAACCAGATAAGCAATGATGCCATGGAATGGATTTCTGTTAAACGTATGAAAGCGTGATATTCATTAACATGTCAGTTGAGTTGTGTAGAAATGTGTTTTCGAAAGCACGAGAAAAGCGTCATCACCGCTAGGTGGATTAATAAGGGTTTTCTAATGAACAAAACGGTTTCAGGCGTAAAATTGTCTGGAGAATCGAATGGAAGTGTTTGAACAGACCGCACGGATCATTATCCTGCTCATTTTGCCCAAATTCCCCAATTTTTATTGACATTTATATGAAACTAGCTCTAAATCACTTATGAAACATGAATGCGGTTTGCCCTGAAGGACTTTTCTGATGGATTAAGATGTAGAGAATCGATTTGAAGGGATTGCAGTGACCGCATGAACGTATTTATGCTCGTTTTGCCCTAATTCCCTACACATATTGAGTTTTGTATGAAATTAGCTCCATAACTCACAAGAAAATTATGAGTGGTATCTAAGTAAGGTTTCTTCTTCTGGATTTTGATACAAGGTAACGATGAGAAGTGATTGCAGTGACCACGCTAATGTAATTATGCTCATTTTACCATAATTCCCCATATATATTGAGTATTGTATGAAATTTGCTCCATAACTCGCAAGGAAATTATGAGTGGTATGCTAAAAAGGGTTTCTTCAGTGGATGATGATACAAGGAATAGATTAGAAGTGAATGCAATGTCAGCGCGAATGTAGTTATGCTCATTTTACCCTAATTCTCCACATATGTTGAGTTTTGCTCCGGGAATTCCGGGGGAATCCTGACAGGAATTCCGGGGGAATCCTGACAGGAAATGCGGGGGAATCCTGACAGGAATTCCGGGGGAATCCTGACAAGAATTCCGGGGGAATCCTGACAGGAATTCTGGGGGAATCCTGACCGGAATTCCGGGGGAATCCTGACAAGAATTCCGGGGGAATCCTGACAGGGACTCCGGGGGAATCCTGACAGGAATTCCGGGGAATCCTGACAGGAATTCCGGGGGAATCCTGACAGGAATTCCGGGGGAATCCTGACAGGAATTCCGGGGGAATCCTGACAGGAATTCCGGGGGAATCCTGACCGGAATTCCGGGGGAATCCTGACAGGAATTCCGGGGGAATCCTGACAGGAATTCCGGGGGAATCCTGACAGAAATTCCGGGCGAATCCTGACAGCAATCTTGGGGGAATCCTGACAGCAATTCCGGGGGAATTCTGATAGGAATTCCGGAGGAATTTTGATAGGAATTCCGGGGGATTTCTCATAGGAATTCCGGTGAAATCCTAACAGGAATTCCAGAGGATTCCTTACAGGAAGTCCGGTGGAATCTTGACAGGAATTCCGAAGAAATCCTGGCAGTAACTCAGGGGGAATCCTCTTAGGAATTCCGGGGGATTTCTGACTTGAATCCCGGGGGAATTCTGACAGGAATTCCGGGGGAATCCTCATAGGAATTCCATGGAAATCCTGACAGGAATTCCTGGGGAATCCTGATAGGAATTCCGGGGGAATTCTCATAGTAATTCCGGTGAAATCCTAACAGAAATTCCAGAGGATTCCGGATAGGAATTCCGGGTGAATCCAGACAGCAATTCCGGGGGAATCCTGCGAGGGATTCTTGACAGGAATTCCGGGGGAATCCTAACAGGAATGCCTGGAGAATCTTGACAGGAATTCCGGGGGAGTCCTGACAGGAATACCGGATGAATCCTGACAGGAATCCCGGAGAAATCCTGACAGATATTTCTGGGAAATCCAAACAACATAACGGGGAATCCTGACAGAAATTCCGGGAGAATCCTCATAGGAATTCCATGGAAATCCTGACAGGAATTCCGGGGGAATCCTCATAGGAATTCCGGGGAAATCCTAACAGGAATTTCAGAGGAATCCTGACAGGTATTTTGGGGGAATGCATCATTTCGAGTTTAAAAAGCAGCGGCTTCTAAATAAGTCCGATTATGGGCCCATTTCTGCCCACACTTCTGTCCAACTGCACGGCAAAAAATGTTTATTTTTCGTTAAAAACTGTTATTTAGAACATATCCTTACTGATATGGAAATAAGCGAGGTATTGTACCACGACCTTGTCCTTCGAATCCAGTATGTTGCTTGTGAATCGCCAGTAACCGCTTGGAACCACCGGTGGAACAAAGCTGCCATCGATGGCCCAGTTCTTTACCCAGTAGCGGCCCGGCGGAAACGGACAGAACCGCTCATCTCCAACCTGGGGCATGTTACTGTAGTCCTTGAATAGGTACTGATAGTCCTTGTACGGCCCATTCATTATAGAGCAAATCGTGGCTTTGGCAATTTTCAGCGGATACTCGTCGAACTGGTTGTTGCCCATCCGGCTGTAGGCAACGGTCAGGGTAAATCTGTAGTCATCATCCAGGTTCCGGAAGAGTTCGCCTTCGCCGTCCAGGACTGTGGTGGTCCGGTTGTACTTACGAACACGGACCCCGGTGGCGTTGACCACGTCAAATCCTGTCGACTGTACGAAGCGATCGAAGTGGATGTGAACCGACAAGGCAATCGCCGAAGCGGTCAAGAGTAAAAGGCTGATGAGTACCGACAGCGGCGACATCCCGGGAAATAATAGATTTCCTGGACGGTTCGCGAGTGGTTTTTAAATGTTGATATCGAAACAACCATGTATGTATTTACATGTGACTTGATGAGTATCATCACGTGCAAGCGTTACAGTTGAAGCACGTTGAAGTTCGCTAGCGCCCAAAGTATGTCGCAGTGGCAATCCAATTGCGATCCAATTATAATATGGCTTTTTAATTATATTCATTAGCTCAGCAGCTTTTTACAAACATATAATACTGAGTTATCCCGTTGGAATTGCAGGAGAAACTCCCGGAGGAATTTGAAGACAAATTCCCGGAAGAAATTCTGAAATTTTGTTTTCCAGTTTCCAGAGGAATTTTTGATGAATTCGTCGAGGACTTTCTTGAGGAATTCACGGCAGAATTTGTGGAGGTATTCCCGGAGGAAATTTGAAGTGAACTCCAAGAGCAATTTATAGAGGAATTCCCAGAGGATTTTCTGGAGATATTACGGAGGAATTTCAGGATGTATTCCTAGAGATATTTCTTGAAGAATTTCTTGAAGAATTCCTGGAGAAATACCCGGAAAATATCTGGAGGAATGCCCGAAGGAATTCCTGGAGGAATCCCCGAAGGAATTCCTGGAGGAATCCCCGAAGGAATTCCTGGAGGAATCCCCGAAGGAATTCCTGGAGGAATCCCCGAAGGAATTCCTGGAGGAATCCCCGAAGGAATTCCTGGAGGAATCCCCGAAGGAACTCCTGGAGGAATCCCCGAAGGAATTCCTGGAGGAATCCCCGAAGGAATTCCTGGAGGAATCCCCGAAGGAATTCCTGGAGGAATCCCCGAAGGAATTCCTGGAGGAATCCCCGAAGGAATTCCTGGTGGAATCCCATAAGGAATTCCTGGAAGAATTTCATAAGGAATTCCTGGAGGAATCTCATAAGGAATTCCTGGAGGAATGCCCGAAGGAATTCCTGGAGGATCCCCCGAAGGAATTCCTGGAGAAATCCCCGAAGGAATTCCTGGAGGAATGCCCGAAGGAATTCCTGGAGGATCCCCCGAAGGAATTCCTGGAGAAATCCCCGAAGGAATTCCTGGAGGAATCCCCGAAGGAATTCCTGGAGGAATCCCCGAAGGAATTCCTGGAGGAATCCCCGAAGGAATTCATGGAGGAATCCTCGAAGGAATTCCTGGAGGAATCTCTGAAAAACTTTCTGGAGGAATCCCATAAGGAATTCTTGGAGGTATCTCTGAAAAACTTTCTGGAGGAATTCCATAAAGAATTCCTGGAGGAATTCCATAAAGAATTCCTGGAGGAAATCCCGACGGAATTCCTGGAGGAATCCCCGAAGGAATTCCTGGAGGAATCCCCGAAGGAATTCCTGGAGGAATCCCCGAAGGAATTCCTGGAGGAATCCCCGAAGGAATTCCTGGAGGAATCCCCGAAGGAATTCCTGGAGGAATCCCCGAAGGAATTCCTGGAGGAATCCCCGAAGGAATTCCTGGAGGAATCCCCGAAGGAATTCCTGGAGGAATCCCCGAAGGAATTCCTGGAGGAATCCCCGAAGGAATTCCTGGAGGAATCCCCGAAGGAATTCCTGGAGGAATCCCCGAAGGAATTCCTGGAGGAATCCCCGAAGAAATCCCTGGACGAATCCCCGAAGGAATTCCTGGAGGAATCCCCGAAGGAATTCCTGGAGGAATCCCCGAAGAAATCCCTGGACGAATCCCCGAAGGAATTCCTGGAGGAATCCCCGAAGGAATTCCTGGAGGAATCCCCGAAGAAATTCCTGGAGGAATCCCCGAAGGAATCCCATAAGGAATTCCTAGAGGAATCCCCGGAAGGAATTCCTAGAGGAATCCCCGGAAGGAATTCCTAGAGGAATCCCCGGAAGGAATTCCTAGAAGAATCCCCGAGGGAATTCCTGGAGGAATCCCCGAGGGAATTCCTGGAGGAATCCCCGAGGGAATTCCTGGAGGAATCCCCGAGGGAATTCCTGGAGGAATCCCCGAGGGAATTCCTGGAGGAATCCCCGAGGGAATTCCTGGAGGAATCCCCGAGGGAATTCCTGGAGGAATCCCCGAGGGAATTCCTGGAGGAATCCCCGAGGGAATTCCTGGAGGAATCCCCGAGGGAATTCCTGGAGGAATCCTCGAGGGAATTCCTGGAGGAATCCCCGAGGGAATTCCTGGAGGAATCCCCGAGGGAATTCCTGGAGGAATCCCCGAGGGAATTCCTGGAGGAATCCCCGAAGGAATTCCTGGAGGAATCCCCGAAGGAATTCCTGGAGGAATCCCCGAAGGAATTCCTGGAGGAATCCCCGAAGGAATTCCTGGAGGAATCTCTGAAAAACTTTCTGGAGGAATCCCATAAGAAATTCCTGGAGGAATCTCTGAAAAACTTTCTGGAGGAATCCCATAAGGAATTCCTGGAGAAATCTCTGAAAAACTTTCTGGAGGAATCCCATAAGGAATTCCTGGAGGTATCTCTGAAAAACTTTCTGGAGGAATTCCATAAATATTCCTGGAGAAAACCCCGAAGGAATTCCTGGAGGAATCCTCGAAGGAATTCCTGGAGGAATCCCCGAGGGAATTCCTGGAGGAATCCCCGAGGGAATTCCTGGAGGAATCCCCGAGGGAATTCCTGGAGGAATCCCCGAGGGAATTCCTGGAGGAATCCCCGAGGGAATTCCTGGAGGAATCCCCGAGGGAATTCCTGGAGGAATCCCCGAGGGAATTCCTGGAGGAATCCCCGAGGGAATTCCTGGAGGAATCCCCGAGGGAATTCCTGGAGGAATCCCCGAGGGAATTCCTGGAGGAATCCCCGAGGGAATTCCTGGAGGAATCCCCGAGGGAATTCCTGGAGGAATCCCCGAGGGAATTCCTGGAGGAATCCCCGAGGGAATTCCTGGAGGAATCCCCGAGGGAATTCCTGGAGGAATCCCCGAGGGAATTCCTGGAGGAATCCCCGAGGGAATTCCTGGAGGAATCCCCGAGGGAATTCCTGGAGGAATCCCCGAGGGAATTCCTGGAGGAATCCCCGAGGGAATTCCTGGAGGAATCCCCGAGGGAATTCCTGGAGGAATCCCCGAGGGAATTCCTGGAGGAATCCCCGAGGGAATTCCTGGAGGAATCCCCGAGGGAATTCCTGGAGGAATCCCCGAGGGAATTCCTGGAGGAATTTCTGGAGAAATCCCCGAAGGAATTCCTGGAGGAATCCCCGAAGGAATTCCTGTAGGAATCCCCGAAGAAATCCCTGGTCGAATCCCCGAAGGAATTCCTGGAGGAATCCCCGAAGGAATTCCTGGAGGAATCCCCGAAGGAATCCCATAAGGAATTCCTAGAGGAATCCTCGGAAGGAATTCCTAGAGGAATCCCCGGAAGGAATTCCTAGAGGAATCCCCGGAAGGAATTCCTAGAGGAATCCCCGGAAGGAATTCCTAGAAGAATCCCCGAGGGAATTCCTGGAGGAATCCCCGAGGGAATTCCTGGAGGAATCCCCGAGGGAATTCCTGGAGGAATCCCCGAGGGAATTCCTGGAGGAATCCCCGAAGGAATTCCTGGAGGAATCCCCGAAGAAATTCCTGGAGGAATCCCCGAAGGAAACCCATAAGGAATTCCTAGAGGAATCCTCGGAAGGAATTCCTAGAGGAATCCCCGGAAGGAATTCCTAGAGGAATCCCCGGAAGGAATTCCTAGAAGAATCCCCGAGGGAATTCCTGGAGGAATCCCCGAGGGAATTCCTGGAGGAATCCCCGAGGGAATTCCTGGAGGAATCCCCGAGGGAATTCCTGGAGGAATCCCCGAGGGAATTCCTGGAGGAATCCCCGAGGGAATTCCTGGAGGAATCCCCGAGGGAATTCCTGGAGGAATCCCCGAGGGAATTCCTGGAGGAATCCCCGAAGGAATTCCTGGAGGAATCCCCGAAGAAATTCCTGGAGGAATCCCCGAAGGAAACCCATAAGGAATTCCTAGAGGAATCCCCGGAAGGAATTCCTAGAGGAATCCCCGGAAGGAATTCCTAGAGGAATCCCCGGAAGGAATTCCTAGAAGAATCCCCGAGGGAATTCCTGGAGGAATCCCCGAGGGAATTCCTGGAGGAATCCCCGAGGGAATTCCTGGAGGAATCCCCGAGGGAATTCCTGGAGGAATCCCCGAGGGAATTCCTGGAGGAATCCCCGAAGGAATTCCTGGAGGAATCCCCGAAGAAATTCCTGGAGGAATCCCCGAGGGAATTCCTGGAGGAATCCCCGAGGGAATTCCTGGAGGAATCCCCGAGGGAATTCCTGGAGGAATCCCCGAGGGAATTCCTGGAGGAATCCCCGAGGGAATTCCTGGAGGAATCCCCGAGGGAATTCCTGGAGGAATCCCCGAGGGAATTCCTGGAGGAATCCCCGAGGGAATTCCTGGAGGAATCCCCGAGGGAATTCCTGGAGGAATCCCCGAGGGAATTCCTGGAGGAATCCCCGAGGGAATTCCTGGAGGAATCCCCGAGGGAATTCCTGGAGGAATCCCCGAGGGAATTCCTGGAGGAATCCCCGAGGGAATTCCTGGAGGAATCCCCGAGGGAATTCCTGGAGGAATCCCCGAGGGAATTCCTGGAGGAATCCCCGAGGGAATTCCTGGAGGAATCCCCGAGGGAATTCCTGGAGGAATCCCCGAGGGAATTCCTGGAGGAATCCCCGAGGGAATTCCTGGAGGAATCCCCGAGGGAATTCCTGGAGGAATCCCCGAGGGAATTCCTGGAGGAATCCCCGAGGGAATTCCTGGAGGAATCCCCGAGGGAATTCCTGGAGGAATCCCCGAGGGAATTCCTGGAGGAATCCCCGAGGGAATTCCTGGAGGAATCCCCGAGGGAATTCCTGGAGGAATCCCCGAGGGAATTCCTGGAGGAATCCCCGAGGGAATTCCTGGAGGAATCCCCGAGGGAATTCCTGGAGGAATCCCCGAGGGAATTCCTGGAGGAATCCCCGAAGGAATTCCTGGAGGAATCCCCGAAGAAATTCCTGGAGGAATCCCCGAAGGAAACCCATAAGGAATTCCTAGAGGAATCCCCGGAAGGAATTCCTAGAGGAATCCCCGGAAGGAATTCCTAGAGGAATCCCCGGAAGGAATTCCTAGAAGAATCCCCGAGGGAATTCCTGGAGGAATCCCCGAGGGAATTCCTGGAGGAATCCCCGAGGGAATTCCTGGAGGAATCCCCGAGGGAATTCCTGGAGGAATCCCCGAGGGAATTCCTGGAGGAATCCCCGAAGGAATTCCTGGAGGAATCCCCGAAGAAATTCCTGGAGGAATCCCCGAGGGAATTCCTGGAGGAATCCCCGAGGGAATTCCTGGAGGAATCCCCGAGGGAATTCCTGGAGGAATCCCCGAGGGAATTCCTGGAGGAATCCCCGAGGGAATTCCTGGAGGAATCCCCGAGGGAATTCCTGGAGGAATCCCCGAGGGAATTCCTGGAGGAATCCCCGAGGGAATTCCTGGAGGAATCCCCGAGGGAATTCCTGGAGGAATCCCCGAGGGAATTCCTGGAGGAATCCCCGAGGGAATTCCTGGAGGAATCCCCGAGGGAATTCCTGGAGGAATCCCCGAGGGAATTCCTGGAGGAATCCCCGAGGGAATTCCTGGAGGAATCCCCGAGGGAATTCCTGGAGGAATCCCCGAGGGAATTCCTGGAGGAATCCCCGAGGGAATTCCTGGAGGAATCCCCGAGGGAATTCCTGGAGGAATCCCCGAGGGAATTCCTGGAGGAATCCCCGAGGGAATTCCTGGAGGAATCCCCGAGGGAATTCCTGGAGGAATCCCCGAGGGAATTCCTGGAGGAATCCCCGAGGGAATTCCTGGAGGAATCCCCGAGGGAATTCCTGGAGGAATCCCCGAGGGAATTCCTGGAGGAATCCCCGAGGGAATTCCTGGAGGAATCCCCGAGGGAATTCCTGGAGGAATCCCCGAGGGAATTCCTGGAGGAATCCCCGAGGGAATTCCTGGAGGAATCCCCGAGGGAATTCCTGGAGGAATCCCCGAGGGAATTCCTGGAGGAATCCCCGAGGGAATTCCTGGAGGAATTTCTGGAGGAATCCCCGAAGGAATTCCTGGAGGAATCCCCGAAGGAATTCCTGTAGGAATCCCCGAAGAAATCCCTGGTCGAATCCCCGAAGGAATTCCTGGAGGAATCCCCGAAGGAATTCCTGGAGGAATCCCCGAAGGAATCCCATAAGGAATTCCTAGAGGAATCCTCGGAAGGAATTCCTAGAGGAATCCCCGGAAGGAATTCCTAGAGGAATCCCCGGAAGGAATTCCTAGAGGAATCCCCGGAAGGAATTCCTAGAAGAATCCCCGAGGGAATTCCTGGAGGAATCCCCGAGGGAATTCCTGGAGGAATCCCCGAGGGAATTCCTGGAGGAATCCCCGAGGGAATTCCTGGAGGAATCCCCGAGGGAATTCCTGGAGGAATCCCCGAAGGAATTCCTGGAGGAATCCCCGAAGAAATTCCTGGAGGAATCCCCGAAGGAAACCCATAAGGAATTCCTAGAGGAATCCTCGGAAGGAATTCCTAGAGGAATCCCCGGAAGGAATTCCTAGAGGAATCCCCGGAAGGAATTCCTAGAAGAATCCCCGAGGGAATTCCTGGAGGAATCCCCGAGGGAATTCCTGGAGGAATCCCCGAGGGAATTCCTGGAGGAATCCCCGAGGGAATTCCTGGAGGAATCCCCGAGGGAATTCCTGGAGGAATCCCCGAGGGAATTCCTGGAGGAATCCCCGAGGGAATTCCTGGAGGAATCCCCGAAGGAATTCCTGGAGGAATCCCCGAAGAAATTCCTGGAGGAATCCCCGAAGGAAACCCATAAGGAATTCCTAGAGGAATCCCCGGAAGGAATTCCTAGAGGAATCCCCGGAAGGAATTCCTAGAGGAATCCCCGGAAGGAATTCCTAGAAGAATCCCCGAGGGAATTCCTGGAGGAATCCCCGAGGGAATTCCTGGAGGAATCCCCGAGGGAATTCCTGGAGGAATCCCCGAGGGAATTCCTGGAGGAATCCCCGAGGGAATTCCTGGAGGAATCCCCGAGGGAATTCCTGGAGGAATCCCCGAGGGAATTCCTGGAGGAATCCCCGAGGGAATTCCTGGAGAAATCCCCGAGGGAATTCCTGGAGGAGGTCCCGTATCACACCAAATATGTTTCCTGAAATTAGGATAGGTGCTACTGCTATTGATTTTGTTGATAAGGCATCCAATCTTGGGGTTATTTTCCAAAACGATCTTGAGTGGGACTCCCACATTGACAGTCAATGTGGGAAAATATTTGGATGCTTAAGGCATTTGAAGCAAACAGGAAGTATGTTGCCATCACACATTAAGCTGCGTCTTTTTAAAGCATTAATATTTCCGCATTTCATTTATGGATTGGAATTGTTTATTAATGCCTCTGCTAGAGCTCTCTACAGGTTGAAAGTAGCTTTGAATTGCTGTGTACGTTGGATCTTTAACCTATCGTTGTACTCAAGTGTGACGTATCTCCAACCTCAATTGCTTGGTTGCGGCTTCTACGAATTTATCAAACTCAGAACAGTCTTGTCTATGTTTAAAATCATTTCTACTAAAACACCACGTTTTCTATTAGATAAATTACATCCCTTCCAAAGCATTCGTGTTAATAACTATATTATACCCCAATACAATACGTCACACTACGGACATTCTTTCTTCGTTCGAGGCATTGTGTATTGGAATCAGTTACCTCCCGAAATTAAGTCATGTAATAATATGTCAGAGTTCCGCAGGCAGAGCACACACCACATTAATGGAAGGAATTAGTTAAACAGTTTAAACTTAGGATTAGTACATATAAGAATAGAAATAATAACAGAAATGATATATGAATTCCGATTGCTAAATTTTAAAAGGTTGTACCTTACTTAGCAAGTATTTGTTAAATAAATAAATAAATAAATAAATAAAATTCCTGGAGGAATCCCCGGAGGAATTCCTGGAGGAATCCCCGGAGGAATTCCTGGAGGAATCCCCGGAGGAATTCCTGGAGGAATCCCCGGAGGAATTCCTGGAGGAATCCCCGGAGGAATTCCTGGAGGAATCCCCGGAGGAATTCCTGGAGGAATCCCCGGAGGAATTCCTGGAGGAATCTCCGGAGGAATTCCTGGAGGAATCCCCGAAGGAATTCCTGGACGAATCCCCGAAGGAATTCCTGGACGAATCCCCGAAGGAATTCCTGGACGAATCCCCGAAGGAATTCCTGGACGAATCCCCGAAGGAATTCCTGGACGAATCCCCGAAGGAATTCCTGGACGAATCCCCGAAGGAATTCCTGGACGAATCCCCGAAGGAATTCCTGGACGAATCCCCGAAGGAATTCCTGGAGGAATCCCCGAAGGAATTCCTGGAGGAATCTCTGAAAAACTTTCTGGAGGAATCCCATAAGAAATTCCTGGAGGAATCTCTGAAAAACTTTCTGGAGGAATCCCATAAGGAATTCCTGGAGAAATCTCTGAAAAACTTTCTGGAGGAATCCCATAAGGAATTCCTGGAGGTATCTCTGAAAAACTTTCTGGAGGAATTCCATAAATATTCCTGGAGAAAACCCCGAAGGAATTCCTGGAGGAATCCCCGAAGGAATTCCTGGAGGAATCCTCGAAGGAATTCCTGGAGGAATCCCCGAGGGAATTCCTGGAGGAATCCCCGAGGGAATTCCTGGAGGAATCCCCGAGGGAATTCCTGGAGGAATCCCCGAGGGAATTCCTGGAGGAATCCCCGAGGGAATTCCTGGAGGAATCCCCGAGGGAATTCCTGGAGGAATCCCCGAGGGAATTCCTGGAGGAATCCCCGAGGGAATTCCTGGAGGAATCCCCGAGGGAATTCCTGGAGGAATCCCCGAGGGAATTCCTGGAGGAATCCCCGAGGGAATTCCTGGAGGAATCCCCGAGGGAATTCCTGGAGGAATCCCCGAGGGAATTCCTGGAGGAATCCCCGAGGGAATTCCTGGAGGAATCCCCGAGGGAATTCCTGGAGGAATCCCCGAGGGAATTCCTGGAGGAATCCCCGAAGGAATTCCTGGAGAAATCTCTGAAAAACTTTCCGGAGGAATCCCATGAGGAATTCCTGGAAGAATCTCTGAAAAACTTTCTGGAGGAATCCCATAAGGAATTCCTGGAGGAATCTCTAAAAAACTTTCTGGAGGAATACCATAAGGAATTCCTGGAGGAATCTCTGAAAAACTTTCTGGAGGAATTCCTGGAGGAATCCCATGAGGAATTCCTGGAGGAATCTCATGAGGAATTCCTGGAGGAATCCCCGAAGGAATTCCTGGAGGAAGCTCTGAAAAACTTTGTGGATGAATCCCATAAGGAATACCTGGAGGAATCTCTGAAAAACTTTGTGGAGGAATCCCATAAGGAATTCCTGGAGGAATCTTTGAAAAACTTTGTGGAGGAATCCCCAAAAGAATTCCTCAAGGAATCCCCGAAGGAATTCCTGGAGGAATCCCCGAAGGAATTCCTGGAGGAATCTCTGAAAAACTTTCCGGAGGAATCCCATGAGGAATTCCTGGAATTCCGGGTATCAGGTATCAGGTATCAGTATGGTAGGAGCGGACTAGAAACGTCCACTGGTACGTAGGCCATCACAGGCGGGCCCTTTGTACCAAATCTCCTAAAAAAAAAACATCATTTACCCGAAAACTTCTGTAGAGATTGTGCATAACTTTGAAAAAACATCAAATGATGAGAAAGTAGGCGTTTGAATCGCTGCTATACCTATTGGTTTGATTATCAATACTTGAATGAAACACGAAAATATAACGGAATACACATATATACAATACATATTGTGAATACGACAAAAACAACGATACACGCAATTGTATGCGGAATGCACATTTCTGTGAAGTTCAGAATGAAAAGAACAAAGAATCTAGTTATAGACTTCAGTATTTTTTTTTTTATTTCAGATTCATTTCATTTTATCAAAAAGTGCTCAGAAGGAGAAGAGAAAAAAAAAAAAAATATCCTGGAGAGGAAGAAATTATGCCCTTCATTTTTTGTTGGTGTATTTGAAAGCGGTCAGCTTGCCGAAAGCATAGAATACATTGTACTCATTTTCTTCCAGCAAGTTGAGTGCTTCAACATCCAATCCGAAAATGAGCAATCTCTTCCCTTCCCAGGGTTTGGCAGCCTTAAACAAATGCCAACGTTTAATACCCAAATGGGGATTCAAATTATCCAAGCGAGAAACGACTAGCTGTGCCGGAGTACGCTCGTCGTTCATCCATGGAATCGACACGCAGACACGTTGAAGTGGAGATGTCGGGAACCATTCCACAATATCGAGACTTCCTCTGTTCCAAGTGTCCGTGATGTCTTTGATGTGCTTTTCAAGCCATGTGCGAGACTCCGAGTTTGTACACTCGAACCAAATTCTGCCAGATGCGACACCACGGCCATTGAATCTCGGGACAAAATTGGTGGTTAAGGTCCTATCCAAACGAGGATAGAGCTTGGCCAAAAGCTCATCCAAATCCTCCGTAATCAATTCACGGGTACGACTCACAAGTGCAATCTTGTTGTTTTTGGAAGCATCAGTCTGACGTAGTTGTTTTTTCGTAGATTCATCCTCTGGAAGATTATCGTCTCCAGGCGATCGTCTTCTTTTGGAGTTGCCCGAGTTGACATCATCTGATTGATTTCCTATAGGCGCAACTGTCTTGTTAGACGTAATAGAAGAAAAAATTTCGGATCCACCTCCGACATCCATTTCAATGGAGCCAATCTCCGAATCATGCAGTTTGGCGCCATTTTGGAGACCGCTAGAGCATGCAGAATGCACGTTGTCACTGGATACAGGATAATTGATTATGTCAATATTGTCTAATTAGAAAGTAAATAAAACACTATTTAAATAGAAAACTCACCGTGAGTTAGACATTGTTTCCTACGAGCAGGAGTACTTGATTATCAGGAGCAGAAAAAAAAAATGATATAGTGAATTACTGAACTGCGAAGCGAATCACGACTGGTCAATAGAAGCCAACGAAATATAGTGAACAATGGCCTTGGCCAGAATCTCTCTGAACAATGCATGCTTACACATACAAAGTGTTAGAGGTAAGGAACATCACCGCTCAGACACTACCATGGTTAAAGGTAGGGGTGTAAAAACTAACTGGTATACACTTGAATGCAAGTTCACCCAGAGTCGTTATCATCGTTATTTATAAGAATATTATTTATGCTCAAGAGATTGGTTTATAGAAAGAAAAGAAAAAAAAAAAAAAAACAGGTGTGAATAAAAATACCATTATTTCCCGCCGCATACCTTATTAAACCACCCTATCGTAAATGATAGGTGGAATTACAATAAAGTAGATTAGCTCAATTGAGAACCACTGTAGGGCGTTACCCGTTACTCAAATTGCATGCAATTTAAAATGGTCATATTGCGTATGAACATTGTACAACTTTGGCATACTGACAGTTCTTTTGACAAAGTGTCAGAACGGTCAGAACGGTCAGAACTCATATAGATTGACAAAAACTCACACTATTAAAGCTTCGTTTGAGGATAAAAGAAAAACCATGATGGCCACTAGCTCGCAAGCCAGAATATCAGATGATGAATTTATAAATTTTTACCTTGTGATCCACGGATTGGGGAAATAAAAATCAATAAAGATGCATCAATGGGTAAGATCGGAACACAAACCAATCATGGCACTTTTTAAAGTGATTAACACTGATAAAACAGGAAAACACACGGGACCAATGGAATGGTGTGCCCTACCTGTCCACACTCACTCACTCTTTGAAAAACTTTGTGGAGGAATCCCCAAAAGAATTCCTCAAGGAATCCCCGAAGGAATTCCTGGAGGAATCCCCGAAGGAATTCCTGGAGGAATCTCTGAAAAACTTTCCGGAGGAATCCCATGAGGAATTCCTGGAATTCCGGGGGAATCCTGACAGGAATTCCGGGTGAATCCTGACAGGAATTCCGGGAGAATCCTGACATGTATACTGGATGAATCCTTACAGAAATCCGTGGGAATCCTGACAGGAATTCTGGGGAATTCCTAACACGTATTCCAGGGGTATCCTGACAAGTATTTTGGGGGAATCCTTTCAGGATTTCCTAGGAACCTCTGTTTGGATTCTCGTGTAACTCCTGTTAGGGTTCCTCTGAAATCCATCCCCGAAGGAATTCCTGGAGGAATCCCCGAAGGAATTCCTGGAGGAATCCCCGAAGGAATTTCTGGAGGAATCCCCGAAGGAATTCCTGGAGGAATCCCCGAAGGAACTCCTGGAGGAATCCCCGAAGGAATTCCTGGAGGAATCCCCGAAGGAATTCCTGGAGGAATCCCCGAAGGAATTCCTGGAGGAATCCCCGAAGGAATTCCTGGAGGAATCCCCGAAGGAATTCCTGGAGGAATCCCCGAAGGAATTCCTGGGGGAATCCTCGAAGGAATTCCTGGAGGAATCCCCGAAGGAATTCCTGGAGGAATCCCCGAAGGAATTCCTGGAGGAATCCCCGAAGGAATTCCTGGAGGAATCCCCGAAGGAACTCCTGGAGGAATCCCCGAAGGAATTCCTGGAGGAATCCCCGAAGGAATTCCTGGAGGAATCCCCGAAGGAACTCCTGGAGGAATCCCCGAAGGAATTCCTGGAGGAATCCCCGAAGGAATTCCTGGAGGAATCCCCGAAGGAATTCCTGGAGGAATCCCCGAAGGAATTCCTGGAGGAATCCCCGAAGGAATTCCTGGAGGAATCCCCGAAGGAATTCCTGGGGGAATCCTCGAAGGAATTCCTGGAGGAATCCCCGAAGGAATTCCTGGAGGAATCCCCGAAGGAATTCCTGGAGGAATCCCCGAAGGAATTCCTGGAGGAATCCCCGAAGGAATTCCTGGAGGAATCCCCGAAGGAATTCCTGGAGGAATCCCCGAAGGAATTCCTGGAGGAATCCCCGAAGGAATTCCTGGTGGAATCCCCGAAGGAATTCCTGGAGGAATCCCCGAAGGACTGACTATGAAAACAATGGCTGAATATGAGTCGTATTAGCTGACGAATAAGAGCAACCTACGACTCATCGATTTCTTCGCTTCTGAGATCATGGCAATTGGTAGAATCTGCTTCAAGCACAGCCTACCTTGTCGGTTCACCTGGAGATCACCACAGAAGACGGAATCGCAAATCTATTACGTCGATCGGTTGAAGGCCAGAAGCCCTCTATCATCATCATGTTCTGCAAAGCAAAGTGAGGAAAACCTCTCTCCAAACAATCATATTAACCATAGCATTCATGTTTCAGCTAGAATCTCTGGAAAACTCTCACGTGCGCTAGCATAAACCACGATCGATCACGGAAAACTACAATGCGCAAGGCAGTTGTATGTGTATTCCGTGACATACGGTGCTTACATTGGAACGTAATTAACCCCTTCACAGTTGGAAGTGCTCTGTTTGCCAGCAAATGCTCTGCTCGTGTTAATCATGCGTCTTAATTAGTTCGGTTGCTGGCCACCGGTGTATCTAGTTTGTTTCTATTTATTCGGGGGATGCCAAGCATTTGCTTTGGGTTGGCAAATGATTGTTTTTGCAGAGGGTTCACATTGGTGCGTGGATGCCAGACGTAAGGTGTTGTGTGATTGTGTGTTGGTTACTCTGAGGATGATGCGGCACAGTTCGCTGTGATAGATTGACAATGTGCTGTTGAAGGGAAAAAGAAGGCAAACCACTTTATCAACCCGTTTCTGGTTCTAGCAAAGACATGTAATAGATAGAAAGAAACAAAGTCTACTACAGGTGGAAAGGGATGGGCCAGGAATTGAACTCTCGACCTTCTGCATTCGAATCAGAAACGGTAGGCACTAGACCACCCAAGGTCTCTATTCAAAGTAACTAAGCACATCTGTTGAGTATAGATTACTATGTTGTTCTGAAGACTTATACTCCAGGCAGTTCCTTCTGACCGCCAACATGGAAAGGGCTTCAGTTCAGTTGAACCCTTGGCATTCCCCTGGCTACGCACTAGCATTGGTCACGATGATCTGCATGCTAGATCAAATCACACAGTTTTAAAACCATTTGCAAACCGTCGTAGGAACATACTGTTAGCCAAAATGTGGTACATCGCGGTATTCAGCGGTCTGCTTGTCCTCATCACCTCAACGACTACTTCCATGATTCACGTTGAACTAGATCGTTTTGAACAGTTGAAGGGATTCGAGTTGGCCAACGCTACCGGGATCCGTGTTCGTAAATTCAACCGGACCACTTCCGTCTTGGACGGCTCGGGCGTACTGTTCAAAGACTGTGGAGATGAATACACGTTTACTTTGACCATGGCTCACAGCCGACTGGGGAACAACCAGTTCAACGAGTATCCGCTGAAAATTTCCAAGGCCAGGGCGTGCGACATCCTGAACGGACCGTACAAGGAGTATCAGCACCTGTTCAAGAACTACAGCAACCTTCCGCAAGTGGGGAATGAGAGGGTTTGTCCGTTTCCACGGGGCCACTACTGGGTGAAGAACTGGGCCCCCGATAGCGACTGGGTGATACCGGTAGTTCCTGGCGGATACTGGCGACTCACGGGCGATGTGTTTCATCTGCAGGGCGAACTGGTGATGCGGATTGTCGGGTATCTTCGTATCATAAAGGGTTTTGTTTAGGATTGCAGATGTTATATTTAAACCGGTAAAAAAGTAAACATTTAATAAAGCAATGCAATCGGATGTACCAGGCTTCTCGATCGTGGTAGGCTGTGCGCGCGTGTTCACGACATTTCCGGGAATCCCCAGTGCGCTTTGGTCTCGCAATCCCAAGCCGTGATGCCTGGAACCCTTTTTCTTCCAACTGCGCTCGTGAACATCCGCAGCAGTAGAGGTCGCATCATTACCACACGGTGCTTGCTGGGCTGTGCATCCCAACGAATCTGGAAAACCTCGAACCCGAAGATCCCCGTAACTGCTAGTTCAGCAATCCCTGCACAATCGACGAGCTGGTCAACCGCTTCTGGTAGCTAGAAGAGGTGCAGCCTCAATCAAAAGGCTGCCAGGCACACTTCTTCGAACACACCGTCCGAAATGCAGATGGTCGCTACGTCGTCGAGCTTCCAAAGCGAGAAGAGCTGCTTCCCCAGTGAGACGACAATTGGTACAACCCGATGCGGCGATTCTACTCTTTGGAACGGTTGCTTGCCAAAGATCCAGAAATTGTTCCACAAACATCAAGTATGCAACGTCGCAATCAACCAGTCTCGAAGCCCGCAAGATCGTCGCTCTTCCCACCGTCGAAGATGACCCGTCCTGCGATCTAGTTCTCCGCTACTCCAGTCTCCGCTCGCTGGTTCGAATCGGCGCCCTCCTTCGTCGGTTCCGTGAGAACTGCTTCCGCCACAAGAACCAGCAGAAGCGTGTTGTCGGCCCTCTGACCGCAGCCGAAATCGACCAGACCCTGCTCGCCTTGATCCGTCAGGCTCAGGCACGAGCGCTTCCAGAAGGCAGTCCGTCAATTGTCCTCCACTGTGAAGCTGGACCGAAAATCCAAACTTCGGTTCCTGAATCCACAGTTGGTGGACGGTGTGGTCCACCTTGGCAGCCGGTTACACAACGCTTCTATTCCGAATGACGAGAAGTGCCAGCCAAGCATCGTTTGACGGACACCATCGTAACGAGAGAGCACCAGAAGATACTCCACGCTGGTACTGGGTTGCTGCTTTCGTAGCCAGAAGTACTGGCTGTCGTAAATATCGGTTCCACGGGACACCGTTCTAGACATGTAGCCAAACTTTCGATCCTTCCGCGTATCAAACCTCCGACACCGGTACGGAGCGCAACACGAACACGTCCGTTCGTTTCCAAATCTGCCAAAAGAAGACCGACCAAGCCAAAGCCGAGCAAGCCTGAAGCTTCGCCTGCTTAGTCGATTTATTTTAATTCAGCACATCTGTCAATCTACTGTTATGTCGACTATCAGTATGCACTGAAACAAAACAACTAATCCAAAGCACCAGTTCCAGCTTCTCTCGGGTACCTAACCGCGTAACACCACAGTCGAGCACAGAAGACAAACCCACGTTCTGACAAACGACCGTACCGAAACTTACTCTTCCGTCACCAAAGCCACTTTTCTTCAGAGTTTTACAAACCACGCGTTTGGATTTTAAACTAATTTAATTTATTAATAGCCTAGTTTGAGAAACTTTCTCTACAGTTTTATTTCGTTATTCTAATCATCGACAATGTGCGTCCTGTCCGCACGAGAAAATTTTCACTTCTCCCGAAAAATTCAAATTTGAACCTCGCTTACTGCGGTTCGTTAGTTGCCAAGGCAACCCGTTCGTGTGGTCGCGACCAGGGTGGTCAGCTGGTTTTCTTCGATATCGGTAGAATTAATGAATAATACATCATGGAGGAATCTTCGAAGGATTTCCGGAAACAATTTAAGAAGTAAATTCAGAAGAAATTTCCGAAAGAATTTCAGGAGGAATCCCAAACAACATTGCAGCAGGAGGAATTCCTGGAAGAATCCCCGGAGGAAGCCCTGTAGACATTCCTAGGGGAATCTCCGGAGCAATTCATGGATAAATCTCCGGAGAAATTCCTGGAGGAATTTGTGGAGATATTCCTGGTGAAATCCACGGTGAAATTCCTAGAAAAAATTCTGGAGGAATTCCTGGTGGAATCTTTGGTAGAAGTTCTGTAGGAATCCATAAAGTAATTCCTCTAGGAATCGGTAGAGGAATTCCTTTCAAAATCCCCTGAAGTATTTCTGGAGTAATCGCCAGAGGAATTCTTGGAAGAATTTGCAAGAAAATGCTGGATGAGTACCCGAAGGAATTCTTGGAGGAATTCCCGAAAGAATTCCAGGATGAATTCCGGGATAAATTACCGAAAGAATTTCAGGAGGAGTTCCCAGAGGAATCCCTGTAAAAATCCCTGGAGGAATTCCTAGAGGAATCCCCGAGAGAATTCCTGGAGGAATCCAGGAATCCCGGAAGTATTTATGTAGTTATCCCCAGAGGAATTCTTGGAAAAATCCGCAAAAAAATGCTGAGTGAGTATCCGGAGGAATTCCCGAAAGAATTCCAGGATAAATTTCTGAAAGCATTTCAGGAAGAGTTCCCGGAGGAATCCCTGTAGAAATCCCTGGAGGAATTCTTAGAGGAATCCCCGAGATAATTCCTGGAGGAATCCAGGAGTCCCGGATGTATTTCTGTAGTTATCCCCAGAGGAATTCTTGGAAGAATCCGCAAAAAAAAAATGCTGAGTGAGTATCCGGAGGAATTCCCGAAAGAATTCCAGGATAAATTTCTGAAAGAATTTCAGGAGGAGTTTCCAGAGGAATCCTCGGAGATTCCTGGCGGAATCTCTGATGGAATTCCTGGAGGAATCCCTGGAGGAACTCCTGGAGAATTCCTGGAGGAATCTCCGAAAGAATTTTTGGAGGAGTCCAGGAAGGTTTTCCTGGAGGAATCCCAAAATGAATTCCTGGAGATATCCCTGAAGAAATTCCTGGAAGAATTTCTGAAATAATTCCCTGAGGAATCCCTGAAGGAATTACCGGAAGAATTTCTGAAGGAATTCCTGGAAGAATTTCTGAAGGAATTCCTGAAGGAATCCCTGAAAAAAAAACTGGAGGAATCCCTGAAGTAATTCCTTGAGGGAACTGTGAAGGTATTTCTGCAGGAATCTCTGAAGGAATTCCTGGAGAAATCCCTGAAAGAATTTCTGTAGGAATCCCTGAAGAAATTCCTGGAGGAATCTCCGAAGAAAATCCTGGAGGAATTTCTGGAAGAATCTCTGAATGAATTCCTGGAGAAATTTTCGAAAAAAATCTTAGAGGAATCCACGAAGGAATTTCTGGAGGAATTTCTGAAGAAATTCATAGAGGATTCTCCGATGGCAAAAAAAAATCCGGAGGAATCCCTGAAGGAATTTCTTGAGGAAACTCTGATGGTATTTTTGTAGTAATCTCTGAAGGAATCCCTGAAAGAATTTCTGGAGGAATTCCTGGAGAAATCTCTGAAGGAATTCCAGGAGGAATCTCCGAAGTTACTTCTGGAGGAATCTCCGAATAAATTCCTGGAGGATTCTCCGAAAGCATTCCTGGAGGATTCCAGGATGGAATTCCTGGAGGTATTCTTGAAGGTATTCCTGGATGAATCTCTAAAGGAATTCTTGGAAGAATCCTTGATGGAATTCCTGGAGGAATCGCTGAAGATTCCTGGAGATATCCCTGAAGGAATTCCTGAAAGAATTTCCGAAGGAATTCCTTGAGAAATCCCTGATGGAATTTCTGGAGATATCCTTGAAGGAATTCCTGGAGTAATCCCCAGAGGAAACTCCTGGAGGAATCCTCGTAGGGAAGACCTGAAGGGACACCAAAATCGCCTGGGTAGTCCTCGAAACAAACTTCCGGAGGAATCCCTGTAGAAAACACCCAGAGGAATCTTCAGAAGGAACTTCTGGGAACCCCAAAAGGAACTCCTGAGGGATTCCCTATATAGAACATTTTACGGAATCATTAAAGAGGTACATATCCTGGAAGAATTTCCAAAGGAAATTCCTGGCGGAGACTTCAAGGCGAATCCCCGTCGGAATCAGAATAAGGAATTCCTGGAGTAATCTTCAAAGAGAGCTTCTTTGCAATCCCCAAAAAGAACTCCTGATGGAATCCTCAAAAGCAACTCAAAACGAGAAAGAATTTCTGGCGGAATCTGCGAAAGAAATTCCTGGCTGTATCTCTAGAAGGAAATCCTGGCGAAAGCTCCAGACAGAATTCCCAGCGCAGTCCCTAGACGGATTTGATTGGAGTTCCCAGACGAAATTCCTGGCGGAATCCTCAGATAGGATTCCCGGTAGAATCTAAAGAAGATATTACCAGGAGGAATGCCAAGAGCTAGTTACCGGTTCCTCATAAGGAGCTCTGAACGGAATCTCCAGAGGAAACTCCTGGGGCGGAATCGTCAGAGAGAATTCTTTGCCGAACCTCCAGAGGGAAATGCTGTTTGAATCTCAAGACGGAATTCCTGACGGATTCTTTAGAGGGAATTTCTGACAGAATCTTCCGAGGGCATTTCAGGCGGAATCTTAATTATCGGAAGCGCCCTATTGGGGAACAAATCGCCAGAGGAAATTTCTTGTGGAGTCTCCGCAGGAAGCTCCTGGCGGAATCTTCAGAGAGATTTCTTTGCCTAATCTCCAGACGCAATTCCTGGCGGAATCTTCAGGGGGAATTCCCAGCGGGATCCTCTGACGGATGTGGACGGAATCCCTAGATGAAATTACCGACAGAATTTCCTCGAGGAATTCCAAGAGGCAATTTCCAGTGGAATCTTGGCAGAATCTCTAGAGGGAATTCCCGGCGGAATCCATAGTGGAAATATCCGACCGAAACCGAAGAGAAAATCCCAAAGGGAACTCCTGTTAAAACACCTGAAAGGATTACCAGGGAGAATTCTTGGGGGATAACATCCGTGAAACATCCAAATGTGTGACGTTTATTTTTCTACTTTTCAGTATATTAAATTCAAAAATGGGGTATCTTGATTTTCCGTGCAATAGTCATCCATCCAAGCATGCAACACTCGAATAAATCACGCGCAACAAAAAACTGACAGCGCAAGGAGGGGCGTCAAGTATAGGTCACTGCATGAAATTCTCCCTTTCTCTTTCACTCTTACAGAAATATTGTAAACAACAAGGCCAAGAAACGTCAAAATCCCATACAAAATCAAAACAGTGCGGTGCCCTATAGCGTGTTGGCTGCTTGAAGTGAACTTCGTGGAAGCGTCAAATGACGCGTGCTATGATATGAGCCATTTTACGAAGTGACAACAATGTTGATGATGATATTGGTTTTCACGGGTTATTGGACGCTACCTTCTGTCAAAATTCATTCATAAAATCGGCTCGTAAAATGGACTATAGTGAAAAGCGTTTTTATAGGCGTCATGATTACTAATGCCGTTTTTCTTTTTTAACCTGGGTTGGAACTGGATTGGCGGAAAATGTGTAAACAAACAACATCAAACACACTTTAGTACAAGCGAAAGCGAAGTCGGGTTGGGGTTGAAACTGTGATCTCATCCAGTTCCAACCCAGGTTGGAACTGGATCAAAAAGAAAAACGGCATAACTTAGCATGCAAAAAGTATCCGTATAGGCATGAAATGACAATGGGATTTGTTAACTGTCATTAACTATTTACACTGACCCAAATTCTTTTTTACGATCAAATCAAACCAAATATTTGAAAAAGTCACCTTTGAAGATTCCCGTTTCAGTTTTCATTCAAACGCAAATTTGGTGAAAATATGTGTTGAACTGTCATCATTACTGCACCGGGAGCACTTTAGCTGGTCGAATTTCCATATCAATGGTCGTCTCATTACTGCTCATACAACACCTTTAATGTCTGGTTCCACAACAAAACTCGGTAGCAAAAGCGGGTACTGTAGGGTCTCGCTCGAATCCAAAGTAAGATTCAATCCTGGATTCAATAAACCACGATCAGATGATGAACGGACAATCTAATTCTTCAATTACTTGCACACTGAAACAGCGTCTTTATATCACCACGTGTCAGTCAATTCTGCCTTCCAAGTAGGTCCCCGACTACTATGACCGTTTCTTTTCGTTGCCCCTAACAACGAGCACATGTCTCGGGACACCGAAGCAAATCATCTACTCATTATTTTAGAACAACATTATCAATTTCCTACAGGTACACGCGCGTGAAAACACCTGACAGAATGGTTTGACTCTCAAAAGAACGCTCTCCCACGCACTCACTTTGACAGGTGTAAGCGTCTTTCTCTGAATTACTGCACGAACATATACTGGCCTGCTTAATCTCACACGAAATTTGACGTTTGCGCGGTGTCGGCACCGCTCAAACGTCAAATTTTGTGTGACTCAGGAATTTTTCCAGAGATTTCTCCAGGAATTCTTCCAGAGATTCCTCCAGGCATTCCTTCGGAGATTCCTCCAGGAATTCCTCCGGGGATTCCTCCAGGAATTCATTCGGGGATTTCTCCATGAATTTCTTCGGGGATTCCTCCAGGAATTCCTTCGGGGATTCCTCCAGGAGTTCCTTCGGGGATTCCTCCAGGAATTCCTTTGGGGATTCCTCCAGGAATTCCTTCGTGGATTCCTCTAGGAATTCCTTCGAGGATTTATCCAAGAATTTCTTCAGGGATTCCTCCAGGAATTCCTTCGGAAATCCGGAGATTTCCCCGGAGGAATTCCGGGAGAAATTCCTGGAGGAATCCCTGAAAGAATTCCTGGAAAAAATAGCGGAGAAATTCCTGGAGGAATTTCCAGTGGGATATCCGAAGAAACTTCTTGAGGAACTTGTTGGAGCAAGTTCCTGTAGAAATTCCCGAGGAACTTCTGGAGGAATGCCCGCGGAACTCCTGAAGGAATTCTTGTGTATTTCCTAGAGAAATTTCCGAAAAGTTCCTGAAGAAATTTTCAAGGAGCTCCTGAGGAATTTCCTCCAGGAATTCCTGGAAAAATTTCCAAGGAACTCCTGGAGAGATTCCCGAGAAATTCCTGGAGCAATTCCCGAGGAAATCCTGAAGAAATTCCCGAGAAATTTCTCGAGGAGTTTCTGTAGAAATTTCCGAAGAGTTCCTGAAAAATATCCTGAAGAGTTCCAGAAAATGTTCCTGAGGATCTACTGGAAAAACTCCCGAGGAACTGCTGCAGAAACTCCCTGGAAAGTCCTAAAGAAACTTCTGAGGAGTTCCTGGAGAAATTCCCGAGGAACTCCTGGAGGAATTCCTGAGGAACTCCTGGAGGAAGCCCTGAGGAACTCCTGGAGGCCTTCCCGAGGAGCTTCTGGAGGAATTCCCGAGGAACTTCTAGAAGAATTTCCGAGGAACTCCTGGAAGAATTCCCGAAGTACTCCTGGAGGAATTCCCGAGGAACTCCTAGCGGAATTCATGAGGAATTATCGAGGAATTTCCGAGAAATTCCTGGAAGAATTGCCGAGGAACTTCTGAAGGAATTCCCAAGGAACTCCTGGAGGAATTCCCGATAAACCCCTGGTGGAATTCCCGAGGAACTCCTGGAGGAATTCCCGAGGAACTCCTGGAGGAACGCCTGGAGGAACTCATGGAGGAATTCCCGATGAAACTCTAGAGAAATTCACGAGGAGTTCCTAGAGAAATTCTCGAGGATTCCGGGAGAAATACCCGAAGAGTTTCTGGAAAAATTCCCGAGGAACTCCTGGATGAATTCCCGAGGAACCCCTGGAGGAACTCTCGAGAAGTTTCTGTAGCAATTTCCGAAGAGTTCCTGGAAAATATCCTGAAGAGTTCCAGAAAAAGCTCCTGAGGATCTCCTGAAGAAACTCCCGCGGAACTGCTGCACAAATTCCCGAAGAAATCCTAGAGAAATTCCCGAGGAGTTCTTGGAGAAATTCTCGAGGATTCCTGGAGAAATTCCCGAAGAGTTCCTGAAGGAACTCCTGGAAGAATTCCCGAAGAAATCCTGGAGAAATTTCCGATGACTTTTTGGAGATATTTCCGAGAAATCCTTGAGGAATTCCCGAGGAACGCCTAGAAGAATTTCCGAGGAAATCCAGGAGAAATTCCCGAGGAGTTCCTGGAATTATTCTCGAGGAGTTCCTGGAGAATTGCTTGAAGAGTTCCTGGAGGCATTCTCGGAAAACTCCTGTAGGTATTCTTGGAGAATTTATGGAGCAACTCCTGAAGGAATTCCTGAGGAAATCCTAGAGAAATTCCCGATAAATTACTGGTAAAATTCTCGAGAAGTTCCTGAAGAAATTCTCGAAGAGTTCGTAGAAAAGTTCCCAAGGAGTTTCTGGAAAAATTTCCGGGGAATTCCCGAGGAACTCTGAGTGGAATTCCCGACGATCTCCAGGAGGAATTCCTGAGGAACTCCGGGAGGAATTTCCGAGGAACTCCGGGAGGAATTCCCAAAGAACTCCGTGAGGAATTTCCAAAGAACTCCGGCAGGAATTTCCGAGGAATTCCCGAGGAACTTCCAGAGGAACTCTGAGTGGAATTCCCGACGATTTACGGGAGGAATTCCTGAGGAACTCCGGGAGGAATTCCCAAAGAACTCCGGGAGGAATTTCCAAAGAACTCCGGCAGGAATTCTCGAGGAATTCCGGCAGGAATTTTCGAGGAACTCCGGCAGGAATTCCCGAGGAACTCCGGCAGGAATTCCCGAGGAACTCCGGCAGGAATTCCCGAGGAACTCCCGCAGGAATTCCCGAGGAACTTCAGGATAATTTCCCGAGGAACTCCTGGAGGAATTTCCGAGGAACTCATGGAGGAATTCCCAAAGAACTCCGGCAGAAATTCCCGAGGAACTTCGGGATAATTTCCCGAGGAACTCCTGGAGGAATTCCCGAGGAACTCCTGGAGGAATTCCCGAGGAACTCTTGGAGGACTTCTCGAGGAACTCCTGGAGGAATTCCCAAAAAAATCCTAGAGAAATTCCCGAGGAGTTTCTGCAGAAATTCTCGAGGATTCCTGGAAAAATACCCGAAGAGTTTCTGGAAAAATTCCCGAGGAACTTTTGGAGGAATTCCCGAGGAACTTTTGGAGGAATTCCCGAGGAACTCCTGGAAGAAATCCCGATGAAATCCTGTAGGAATTCCCGAGGATCTCCTGGAGGAACCCCTGGAGTAACTCATGCAGGAATTTCCGATGAAATCCTAGAGAAATTCCCGAGGAGTTCCTGGAGACATTCTCGAGGATTCCGGGAGAAATACCCGAAAGTCTCTGGAAAAATTCCCGAAGAACTCCTGGATGAAATCCCGAGGAGTTCCTGGAGGAACTCCTGGAGCAACTCATGGAGAAATTCCCGAGAAATCCCTGGAAATATTCTCGAGGAGTTCCTGGAGAAATTCTCGAGGATTCCGGAAGAAATACCCGAAGAGTTTCTGGAAAAATTCCCGAGGAACTCCTGGAGGAATTCCCGAGGAACTCCTGGAGCAATTCTCGAGGAACTCCTGGAGGAATTCCCTAGGAACTCCTGGAGGAATTCCCGAAGAAATCCTAGAGAAATCCCCGAGGAGTTCCTGGAGAAATTCTCGAGGAACTCCTGGAAAAATACCCGATGAGTTTTTGGAAAAATTCCCGAGGAACTCCTGGATGAAATTCCGAGGAACTCCTGGAGGAATTCCCGAGGAACTCCTGGAGGAATTCCCGAAGAACTCCTGGAGGAATTCTCGAGAATCTTCTGGAGGAATTCCCGATGAACTCATGGAGGAATTCCCGAGGAACTCCTGGAGAAATTTCAGAAGAAATCCTAGAGAAATTCCCGAGGAGTTCCTGAAGAAATTCTGGAGATTCCGAAAAACTCCTAGAGGAATTCCCGAGGAACTCATGGAGGAATTCTCGAAGAACTCCTGGAGGAATTAATGAGGAATTCTCGAGGAACTCCTGGAGGAATTTCCGAGAAACTCCTGGAAGAATTCCCGGAGAACTTCTGGAGGAATTCCCGGAGAACTTCTGGAGGAATGCCCTGGGAATTCCTGGAAGAATTGCCGGAGAGCTCCCTGAGGAATTCCTGGGGAACGCCTGGAGGTATTCCTGGCGAATTTCTGGTGGAATTTCCGGGAAACTCTATGGAGAACTCCTTATGAAACTGATTGAAACTCCCTGTAAGATATCTCCACAAATTCCTCCAAGAATTCCTCTAGGGATTCCTCCGTTATTCCTCTAGGGACTCCTGCAGGATTTCCTCTCGAAATACCTCCAGGGGTTTCTCCAGGAATTACTCCAGCATTTCCTCAAAGAATTGCTAGAGTAATTCCTCTAGAGCTTCCTCCGGGAAATCCTCTCGATATTTCCAAGAAATTTGTAGTGAACCACTGGATTAGTCTCTCTTGCTCTCGCCGTTCTGCATGCTCGCCGATAACATTGTAATATGCCTTCGGCTGATGCACAATCGCAGAGATTAATTAAGAAGAATTGTAAGCGCCGTGTCGTGTAGTAACGTATCGATATATGTCCAAGGATTCCCCTCTGTAATTTCTCAAAGGATTCCTCCAGAAATTCCTCCAGGAAATCCTCATGGTACTTCCAGGAAATCCTCAAGACATTCCATCAGAGATTCCTCCAGGATTCCCTCTATAGAGTGTCTCCAGGAACTCCTACAGGTGTAACGGATTCGAGCCGTAAACTGTAACCGAACTTAGCTTCTTGTGAATCGAACTCGTTTCTGTAACCGACCTCCCCACTCATTATCAAAATTGCAACCGAACTTCTTAATTCGCACTCGCAGTCTTAAAGATATGTCATCATTTCAATAGATTCACCAACACTTGTTAACACTACACCACTTTATTCTTCTTTTTAACAAAAATAATGTCTTACAAGAAAAACCCGACTAACTGACTCATTGACTAAATGCACTGAAAACTGAAACACCTGCTAACAGCCTAAACTAAACTAACTACAGAAACTTCTAGGAAAAAAAAAATAATATGACTAGACCAGCAGTGGCAGCAGCCCCGATCCTTCGATCTGCAACCCTTTATATAGGGGTCCTCTCCCTAACCATCAACTCTTATTCTCCTGATCAAAGATTCTCCAGGACTCTCCCCATACCAAAGAGAAATTAATTTCCCAATGCCCCCATGCGTAATTGATTTTTAATTACGCTCCTTTCTAATATTTGCATCTCCCCCATCCGTGAGAGCAATTCTAATCTCTCCCCTACACGGATGATCAATTTTCCCTATGCCCCCCATTTCGCCATCTCACATCTGCGAGATTAATTGAGCCTCCAGATCGAATGGCCAATTTATTCTCACCTCTGAGATTCGGACCTCCCAACAACTCTCCCCAAAACAGAATACAGAAAGGCTAAATCTCCGATGCATCATAGCATCCCCCATCCACATTCTCACATCTGTGAGATCATACCAAAATTCTGAGGAGAGCGAAGTTACTCGCGAATTCAATCTCAAAATTTCTTCCCTTAGTGGCTGAGTCATCAAGGGCCACACCAACCATCATCATCCCCGAACTTGATTTTTCATGAACGCACCGGGCGATCGTAAATTTATAGTGTTTACTTTTCTTCGTCACCCGTCTTAGTTTTACGATCACTCATGCGTTAGAGTTTTCACGCCTTCTAAGCATGGATGCGTGGACGGTCGCCCATAAACATAATTTTACGATCCAATTATGATCGTCGTCTATGATTACCTTTCTCTTTCGGGGAAGGTTATGCATTTCCAAGTTTTTTCTTGTTGCAAAAACAATCAGATCATTCTTCTCAACCCATTTTACGATCATCCCTTCATTTCCATATCGGCTTGAGGTTGTTGCATAATCAGCAAAAATCCTCTGCGTGTGAAGTCTTGTATAATTTACGACCCGAAAGAAAAAACCTGTAGTTCTAGCATCCCGTCGTTAGCGATCGGATTTCTAGGCAATTGTTTATTTCATCAAGACAACCCTGTAGGTACTTGAATTTCGTCACCCCGAATACAGGCAGAGAAGCCTTCAACATATGTTGAAAACCATGCCCAATGTTTATGCCATAAATTAAAAGCCGAGATCCCAAAATGTTGGTTTCCCTTTCTCGAGTCATTCTTGACCTCCTGACTCTCTCCCTTTTTGTCGCTAGTTCTTAATATTCCCAACAATTGATATCATTGTTCATCATCGTGTACCAACACAAAAAATATATTTTTCCTTCGATACTTTTCGGCATGAGCGAAAAAATGCAAAATTATTGCAAATGATTGGGGAAAAGGGTGGCGGACGTCCCAATCCCGAGAAATGGCAAAAAAATGTCATTTTGGCAATAAATTGCTGAATCTCAATTCAGCGGTTTGTTGCACAGGGATTCCTCTAGGGAATTTCGAATCCATAGTTTCGTCCAGGAATTCTCCCAAGAATTCATCCAGAAATTCGTCCTGGAATTCTTCCAGGAGTTTCTCCGGTAATTCCTCCAGGAATTGCATCAGGGATTTTTCCAAGAATTTCTCCAGATAATCTCCAGGGATTTCTTCAGGAATTCCTCTAGAGATTTCACAGATATTTCTATAGGGATTCCTTCAGAGACAAGAATTTTTCTAGGGATATGTATAGTAGAGATTCCTCTAGGAATTCCTCCAGGGATTCTTCCAAGATTTCCTCTATTAATTCATTCAGAAATTCCTTCAAGATTTTACCCATGAATTTCTTTAGGAGTTTCTCAAGTTCTCCAGGAATTCCACCAGCGATTTCTCCAGACAACCTCCATGGTTCCTCTAGGATTTCTGGATTCCTTGAGAAATCCCTAGAGAAATTCCTGTAGGAATCCCTAGAGAAATTTTTGGAGTAATCCCTAGAAAAGTTCTAAAGGAATTCCTCCAGAGATTCCTCCAGAAATTCCTCCTGGCATTCTAGGGATTTCCCATTTTTTTCCAGGGATTCGTACAGTGATTCGTCCAGGAATTCTTACAGGAATGCATCTAAAAATGCGTCCAGGAATTCCTCAGAAAATTCGTCCAGGAATTCCTTCAGAGATAACTGCAGAAATTTCTTTAAAGATTTTCCAAAAAAAAAATCTAGGGGTTCTTTCAGAGATTCGTCTATAAATTCCTCCAAAAAATACTCTGGGAATTTCTGGAATTCCTCCAGAAATTCATCCAGAGATTCCTCCGGGAATATTTCCAAGAAATTCCTTCAGGAATTGATCCAGCAATTCGTCCTGATATTTCTCTTGAAATTCCTCCAGAAATTTATCCTTGAAATTCTCAGGGAGTTCCACCAGGGATTCCTCCAGAAATTCCACCAGAGATTCCTCCAGGGATTCCTCAAGAGATTTCCCAGAAATTTCTACAGGGATGCCTTCAGAGATTCGTCCAGAAGTTTTACAAGGATTCCCTTAGAAATTCATACAGTAATTCCTCCAGGAACATGTCCAGCAATTCCTCAATACATTCCGTCAGGAAAACCACTAGGGATTTCACCAGAAATTCCTCTAAGAATCCCTCCATGTAAGATTTTTCCAGATATTCCTCCAGGAATTCCTCAAGAGATAAGTGTAGGACTTTCTCTGGAAATTTCCCAAAGATTTTTCTATGGATTCCTTCAGAGATAGGACCATAAATGCCGCCAGGAATTACTCCAGGAATTCTTCCAGGGGTATTTGGGTCAATGGAATTTTCCAGAAATTCCTCCTAAAATCCCATTGGGCTATCCTAC
Organism: Aedes albopictus; assembly: GCF_035046485.1. Lineage (NCBI taxonomy): Eukaryota > Metazoa > Arthropoda > Insecta > Diptera > Culicidae > Aedes > Aedes albopictus. The sequence goes on along the minus strand of NC_085136.1, from coordinate 335,489,380 downwards.
TGATATTTCCCTGAAACTCCTCCAGAAATTCCTACATGGACTTCTTCAGGAAATTCTCAAAGAATTGCTCCATGAATTCCTCCGGAAATGCCACCTGGGATTCCTCCAGGAATTCATCTAGTGATCTCCCAGAAATTTCTTCAATGATTCGTCCAGGAATTCTTCGAGAAATTCCTCCAGATACCTACAGCAAGAAATCCACGGATACCTCCATGGATTCCTCCTGGAATTTCTCTAGGAATTCCCCCTGGGATTCTTCCAGGGATTCATCCAGGATTTCCTTCAGGGATTTTTCCAATAATATATCAAGCGATTTCTCCAGACAACATTCAGGGATTCCTCCAGGCATTCCACTAGAGATTCCCAGAAATTACTATTAGGATTCCTTCAAAGATTCGTCCAGAAATTCCTCCAGGATTTTTTTCCGGAAATCTACGGATATGTATAACAGATAATAATCCCTCCAGGGATTCCACAAAGAATTTCTTCAAGAAATTCCCTAGCAATTGCTTTGGGAATATCTCAAGAAATTTCCCTAGGAATTCCGTCAGGTATTCATCAAAGGATTCCTCCGAGTATTTCTTCAGACAAACTCAAGGGATTCGTTCACGGATTCCTCCAGGTTTTCATCCAGGAATTCCGGAAGAGTGCTTCAGAAATTCCTCCAAGGATTTCTCATGGAATTCCCGGAAATACCCTGGATTTCTCCGAGAATTTCTCCAGCGATGGAGAAAACTCTAGGAGAATACCAGCAGTAATTCCTAGAGAAATTCCAGGATGAATCCCAAGAGAATTTCATGGATTAATCCCTAAAGAAGTTCCTGCAGAAATTCCTGGAGAAATCCCTAGAGAAATTCCTGGAAGAATTCCTAGAGAACTTCCTGGAGAAATCCTTGGAGAAAATACTGGAGAAATCCCTTGAGGAATTCCTGGAAGAATCCCTAGAGGAATTCTTGGAGAAATATCCAGAGAAATTCCTAGAGAACTTCCTGGAGAAATCCTTGGAGAAATTACTGGAGGAATTCCTTTAGGAATTCTTGGCTGAATCCCTTGAGAAATTTCTAGAGAAATACCTGGAAGAAACACTAGATGAATTCCTGGAAGAATCCCTATAAGAATTAATGGGGGAATCCCTAGAGAAATTTCTGGATTAATCCCTAAAGGAATCCCTGGAAGAATCTCTATAAGAATTTCTGGAGGAACCCCTTGAGGAATTCCTGGAGGGATTTCTAAAGAAATTCCTGGAGGAATCCTGGCAGAATCCATAAAGGAATTCCCGGAGAAATATACAGAGAAATTTCTAGAGAACTTCCTGGAGAAATCCTTGGAGAAATTATTGGAGAAATCCCTTGAGGAATTCCTGGAAGAAGCCCTTGGAGAATTCCAAGAGGAATTCCTGGAAGAATCTCTAGATGAATTCCTGGACGAATCATCAGAGGAATACCTAGAGGAATCCCTAGAGAAATTCCTGGAGAATTTTCCAGAGAAATTCCTAGAGTAATCTCTAGAGGAATTCCTGGAAGAATCCCAAGAGGAATTCCAGGAAGAATCCCAAGAATTCCTGGAGGAATCTCCGAAAGAATTCCAAGAGAAATCCCAGAAGGAATTTCTAGAGGAATCCCTGAAGGAATCCCAAGAGAAATCCCTAGAGATATTCCTGGAGGAATCCCTATAGGAATTCCGGGAGCAATCACTAGAGAAATTCCTGGAGAAGTCCTTGGAGAAATTACTGGAGGGATCCCTTGAGGAATTCCTGGAAGAATCCCTTGGGAAAATTCTCGAAGAATCTCTAGATGAATTCCTGGAGGAATCCCCAGAAGAATTCCTAGAGGAATTCCTGGAGAATTTTCCAGAAAAATTTCTGGAGGAAACTCTAGAGGAATCCCTGGAAGAATCCCTAGAGAAATTTCTGGATTTATCCCTATAGGAATCCCTTGAAGAATCTCTATAAGAATTTCTGGAGAAATCCTTTGAGGAATTCCTGGAGGAATTCCAAGAGAAATTCCTGGAGAAATTGTTAGATAAATTACTGGAGGAATCCCTTGAGGAATTACTGGAAGAATCCCTTGGGGAATTCCTAGAGGAACTCCTGGAAGAAACTCTAGATGAATTCCTGGAGGAATCACCAGAGGAATTCCTAGAGGAATCCCTAGAGGAATTCCTGGAGAATTTCCCAGAGAAATTTCTAGAGGAATCTCTAGAGGAATTCCTGGAAGAATCCCTAGAAGAATTAATGGGGGAATCCCTAGAGAAATTTCTGGATTAATCCCTAAAGGAATCCCTGGAAGAATCTCTATAAGAATTTCTGGAGGAATCCCTTGAGGAATTCCTGGAGGGATCTCTAAAGAAATTCCTGGAGGAATCCTGGAAGAATCCCAAAAGGAATTCCCGGAGAAATATATAGAGAAATTCCTAGATAACTTCCTGGAGAAATCCTTGGAGAAATTATGTTAGAAATTCCTTGAGGAATTCCTGGAAGAAGCCCTTGGAGAATTCCAAGAGGAACTCCTGGAAGAATCGCTAGATGAATTCCTGGACGAATCATTAGAGGTATACCTAGAGGAATCCCTAGAGAAATTCCTGGAGAATTTTCCAGAGAAATTCCTAGAGAAATCTCTAGAGGAATTCCTGGAAGAATCCCAAGAGGAATTCCAGGAAGAATCCCTAGAGGAATTCCTGGAGGAATCCCTAGAAGATCCTGTAGGTATCCCTAGAAGAATTCCTGGAGTAATCCCAAGAGAAATACCTGGAGAAATCCTTGAAGAAATTACTTGAGGAATTCCTGAAAAACCCCCGTGGGGAATTCCTAGAGAAATTTCTCGAATAATCTCTAGATTAATTTCTGGAGGAATCCCCAGAGGAATTCCTGGAGAGTTTTCCAGATAAATTTCTGGAGGAATCTCTAGAGGAATTCCTGGAAGAATCCCTAGAGAAATTCCAGCAAGAATCCCTTGAGGAATTCCTGGAGGAATCCCTAGAAGAATCCCTGGATGGAATCCCTAGAGAAATTTCTGGATAAATTCCTAGCGGAATTCTTGGAGGAGTCCCTTGAGGAATTGCTGGAGGAATCCCAACAGGAATTCTTGGATGAATCCTTAGAGAAATTCCTGAATGAATCCCTAGAGGAATCCCTGGAAGAGTCTCTTGAAGAATTCCTGGAGAAATCCGTAGAAGAATTCCTGGAGAAATCCCTAGAGAAATCTCTTGAAGAATTCCTACAGAAATTCCTGGAGGAAATCCTAGAGGATTTCCTGGAAGAATCTCTAGAGGAATTCCTGGAAGAATCCCCGAAGGAATTCCTGGATGAATATCTAGAGGAATTCCTGGAGGATTTCCCAGATGAATTCCTGGAAGAATCCCTAGAGGAATTCCAGGAAGAATCCCTTGAGGAATTCCTGGAGGAATCCCTAGAAGAATTCCTGGAGGAATCCCTAGAAGAACTCATGGAGGAATCCCTAGAGAAGTTCCTGGATGAATCCCTAGAGGAATCCCTGGAAGAATCTCCAGAGGAATTCCTGAAGGAATCTCTAGAGGAATTCCTGGAGGAATCCCTAGAGGAATTCCTGGAGAGATTACTACATTTTTGTAGGAAATTCTGGAGGAATTCCTGGAGCAATCCTTGGAGGAATCCTTAGAGGAATTCCTGGAGGAATCTCTAGAGAATTTTCTGGAAGAATCCCTAGAGGAATCCTTGGAAGAATCTCTAGAAGAATTCCTGGAGGAATCTCCGATGAAATTTCTAGATGAATCCCCGAAGGAATTTCTGGATGAATATCTTGAGAAATTTCTGGAAGAATCCCCAGATGAATTGCTGGAGGAATCCCTTGAGGAATTCCTGGAGGAATCCCTAGAGCAGTTCCTGATGAAATCCCTGTAGAAATAACTGGAGGAATCCCTAAAAGAACTCCTGGAGGAATCCCTAGAAGATTTCAATGAGGAATCCCTAGAGGCATTCCTGGGAGAATCTCTAGAGGCATTCCCGGAGGAGATCCCTAGAGAAATTACTGGAGGAATCCCTTGAAGAATTTTTGGAGGACACCCTATAGAAATTCCTAGAGGAATCCCTAGAGGAATTCCTGGTGGAATCCCCGATGGAATTTTTAGAGGAATCCCCGAAGGAATTCCTGGATGAATATCTAAAGGAATTCCTGGAGGAATCGCTGGAGAAATTACTGGAGAAATCCCTTGAGGAATTCCTGGAAGAATTCCTTTGGTAATTCCTGGAGGAATTCCTGGAAGAATCTCTAGAGGAATTCCTGGAGGAATTCCAGGAGGAATCCCTACAGGAATCCCTCGGGGAACTCCTGGAGGAATCCCTTTGGGAAATTCCTGGAGGAATCCTTTGGGGAACTCCTGGAGGAATTCCTTGAGGAATACTTAGAAGACTTCCTTGAGGAATCCTTAGAAGAATTCCTGGAGGAATCCCTTGGGGAAAAAGAGACGAACCAGCCAAGGGCTGAAAGTCTTTTTAATAAAGACAAATCAATCAATCAATCCTTGGGGAATGCCTGGAGGAATCCTTGCAAAAATCGTGGATGAATCCCTGCAGGAATCATTGAAGGAAGTCCCTGGAGGAGTTCTAAGAGCAATTCCTGGAGGAATTCCTGGAGTAATTCATCGAGAAATCCCAGGAGAAATTTAGTGAGGAACTTTTAAAGAACTACTTTAAAAAAGGAATTCCTTGAATAATTCATGACGACTTATTTCTAGGGGAATTCCTAGACAATTCTTTGGAGCCGTCATAGCGAAATACATAAAAAATTCTTGCAGAATAATTAAAAAAATCTATACAGCTTTAGAGATTTCCAAGAAGTTATTAAGATAAGGAAACTGTGGATAAAAGTTCCAAATAAGTCTTTGGCGAAATTGTTCTGTTCAAATATACAATTCAATCTTTTGAGAAATCTTTGGAGTTATTTCTTTATGAATGACTAACAAAGTCTTCGTTGAAATTCAAGAAAAATGTTCGCTGGCTTCTAGAAAAGAATAGCATTCTATCTACGAATCCTAGTTGAATCTCATAAATCTTCTCCATCCCATTCCGCATCTCTACGTAAATTCAATAGACCTTTCATATTTGAATTTTACCAAAATGTGGACTATGATCATTAAAACCCAGCACAGTACACATAAAGAAATCTTTGGAAGTCTCCCGGATTAGCATCATACTACTTCTTGTCTGATTCCACAACGCAGTTTCTCAATTTGCATCGGATATCTTCAAAATTTCAAACAACATGATCACCAGAGTCTATCTAAATGTTATCCAAATTGCCACCAATACGGATCCCATATCAGATCCACCAACATTTCACACAAAACTCATAAAAAATCTGGTGCATAGTTTTACAAAAACTTCCACATACCACGAATATCCCACCAACAACCTGCCGGAATCACTATTTGCTCCGAAACGTCCACCAGAATGGCCATAGGAATCAATACATGGTGCACAAACAGTGCTTTGCCGCTCAAACTTTGCCGCGCTTTTTCAACATTCTGAATATTTGCGGCATTTTAGTACAATGCCGCGTCTGCCGCAGCTGCTCATTGTGGCCGTTCATATGGAGCGCCATGTGCTGAATATTTTCCGATGCCGCGCGCCGCTCCCCATTGTAGCTGGCCCTTTACATACATACATTCATACATACATACATACATACATACATACATACATACATTCAAAAGTGACAGCTGCCGCAACCGCACCGTTGCCGTTCCGCAGCCGTCCCCATTGCGTTTAGCGCTTAACGCTTACCAAAACGACTCGCACTCCCACACTCACTCTGATGCACACTCTTCCCTTCCCTTCTTGATATGTCGTCGCCGTTACTCACCAAAGACGTTTGGTGATTTTACCAACACAGCTTGAGTTTACCAACACAGCTCCTGATTCCCGTGACACCTAGGGCTGAGAGGACGTTTCTTTGGTGGAACATTTGTGCGAGAATCGTGTAGATCCGACTGTATTGATGCCAATGAGAATCTAATAGAGGTGGGGAAGAAGATACTTCGTGTGCGTGAGATCCGTGTCTGGTGCAAAACATGTCACTACTACAAGCAAAGCGAGCTCCCATAAGAACGCGTGTCAAATAGTGACGTCACTATTTGTGTTTACATTTTTCTTTCCTTACTAATACATAGCCATCTCTTCTTCTTCCCCACCTGTAATATACTCTCATTGTATTGATTCATTGATTTACAGGTATACCTCGATTTAGTGGACCCTCGATTATATAGACCCTCGATTTTATGTACTTCGATTTTATGTACATTTTTTTAATGGTAAATTTTTTAATATTCAATCAGTTTAAAAATTGCAGCTTGTATCCTGATGACTTATAATGCAGGGGTTTTCATCCTTTTGACACGCGGAGCACTTCATATCAATAAATTGTTTGGTGGAGTACCCATAGTAGCGGCAAAGCATACCTCATGACCTACTTAGTTTTAGAAGTCCCTTTGAGGCAACAAAACTTACAAACAGGTTAAACGATCAGGATGACTCTTACAGGGTTTGATTTGTATTCATGGTGGCTGTGTTTATAAGTAAAAAAAGTTACGAAAATCAACTAAAGAAATAAAAAAAAAACTGATAAAGTATTGATTTTTTATGACCTGGGAAGAAAATCAACTAAATCGGAACTTGGATCGGAATAAAACCAATCCAGAGTGCTAAATAGACTCAAAAGTTGTCAAACCACCACAAGCTTGGCAAGACAAAGTTTGCAGGGACAGCTAGTTTTTTTATAAATATCTCTGGCTTTGTGGATGATCACGATGAGTGAAGTATATGGGGTAATTTTCCGGTGATATTTTTTACAGATTTCTGAGCAATGACAACATTTTTGGCAGATGCAGGCAAACTGCTCATTTGCCAGACTTTTCCTCAAAGTTTTCTAACAAACTTTTTTCAACATATGACTTTCTCACCGAGAATTCTATTAAATTCCTGATATTTTTGGAAGATACCTGCTGATTGAATTCCAAAATTTGTACCAAATTCCGTAAAAAGGTCATTGTAATGCTTCGGTAGATTACTGACAAGATGTGTGATAAATTATTTCTAGTGCTATCATGGTAGAATCAGAGCTAGTTAGTCGAGGTTCCCCGATTTCAGTGCCCCTAAGATGAATTCCTGGAGGATTTTTTGAAGGAACCGCTTGAGAAATTCCTGAAGGAACTGCTGGAACAACTTCTGAAAGAATCCATGAAACAACTTTTAAAAAATCCCTACCGAAATTTCTGAAATAATTCTAGTAATATTGAAGATGTCTCTAAAGAAATTTCTTTAAGTGTCGCTGAAGAAATTTCAGAAGGAATTAAAAAAAAATCTTAAGAAGGAATTTTTGGGAAAATGCATAGAGGAATACCCGGTGGAATTTCTAATGAAATCTCTGTGTCAATTTCTACAGGAATCTCTGCTAAAATGTCTTCCAGTTTTTCCATAGCAGTCCTCTGCAAAGAAGTCTGCAAAATCTGAAGAAAAAGTTCTGAAGTAATCCTCGAAGCATTGTTTAGAAGAAGAATGTCATGAAGGAATATCTTAAGGCAGGGGTTCTCAAACTTTTTCAGCTTGCGACCCACTTTTGATTTTCATAGAATTTGGCGACCCACCAGCGCGAATTTTCATAAAATACTCAATTTTTTGCAAATTTGAATGCCTTGTATTACTTTCATAGGTTTTGAATTTTGGTTTTGGAACTTTGAGAGAAGTTTCCAAGAAGACCCATATTCGAGTCGATGAAACACTACAGAACAGGTTTTAGATATTATTTTACACATTAAATAAATAAATAAAATAAAACATACATTGCGTACGAAGTCTTTAACAATTCTTAATCCTTTTGAAATTTTTAGTCATATCCTTCATACATACTTATTCTGTTTCCATTTTTTTTTAATGACTTTTCAGTTGTCAGAACAACTTCATGAAAGTTCATAGCGATTCAGTAGAAGTTCGCCGAAGTTTGGTAATTTTAAGCTGTTGTTAGTGTTTCTCTTTCTAATATTTTTACTGCTGTACTTCAATCTTACTGAAAATGCGCGAGCAACAAGCATTCTTTTGCCCAGAACACAATAAAAATATTAATTTTACCCTTATTTTAAACCACAGACAAACAGACGTAACTCTTAGAGGAAATTCATCAAAAACTTTTACCCGTTGTCATTTTCATGAGCACACTGCCACCTGTTGGTAGAACCGCGCGCGACACTGTCAGCCATGATGGATTTCGATTTGACATTTTGCTGACACGCACACTACTACACAAATTGCCTGTAATTTTCGTTTGCATCATTCAGCAACGTGTACACTGGCAATCGTCAAATCGATCGAACACTAGCGCATCTGGCGGAAGGATCGCGCAAATCAAATGAAATTTGAATTGATCGTTAAATGCATGTGCCAAGCCGTTTTGAAGAGTGTTACGTCTGTTTGTCTGTGCTTAAACCATCTGATTGAAAACTCATAGTTTCAGAATCGATTTCTTAAAGCAGACAGTCGTTTCAATATTCAATATACTCCAGACAAACACTAATAATACAAAATTATGAATAGAATTAGGGAGAAGCCGAATTTCCAGATAAAAAAAAAACTCTGCAGATTCTTCAAGGGAGTATTTGTAAATTAGAAAATAGCATGCCATAACATTTATCATAAGTTTTTCAAGACATTCAATACAATATCGCCCAAGCTTTCGCGACCCACCAAAAATTAGTTCTCGACCCACCAGTGGGTCGCGACCCATAGTTTGAGAAACGCTGTCTTAAGGAATGTAAGAAAATTTCAGGATATTGACCTAATAATCTCTTGCAGAATTCATAAAGCAATCCTTGGAGATCAAGTTGGAGATAGTTCTTTAGAAAGCTCCTGAAAAAAATTTGAAGGAGTTTTGAGTTTCTGATTCTCAATGTATTCGCGAATCATATTCTAAAAAAATCATGGAGAATTTTTGAGAAAGCTCATGGAAGGTTTTCTAGATGAATGCTTAAAAAAAAAACTGGAATCTCTATTATAGAGATCTGAAGAAATTCGTAGATGAACTTCTGGAACAATCTATGCAAGGTTTTTTGAATCCATGCAATACTTTTGGAAGCTTTCCGTGCAAGACTTTTTTAAGGAGTTCTTGGAGAAATTTCTAAATGACATTCTACTTAAAGTCTAAAGGAATCCCTAGAAGTTTTTGTGAAAACATTTCTGACTGAATTTCCTTAGGATTTTCTGGATGATTTTTTGAAGTTAATCTACGAGTAGTTTCCAAAGATTCTCCTTAAGAATCCCTGGAAGATTATTTCAGGAACTCGTGTAGCATTTTTTAAATGAATCCTGGGATGGATCTCAGCAAAGGTCCATGTAAGAATTATCAAAAAATCTGTGGAAGTTTTTTCAAAGTAATCCTTGGAGAAATTTGTAAATAAATCTCTGGCGGAAAATCTGAAGATATTTTTGAAGAATTTATTAGTTGAATTTAAAAAAAGCCAAAATTTGTGAAGGAACCCCCAGGGTAGTTTCTATAGAAATCACTGCAGAAAATTCCCGAATGGATCTTACTTTTTTAGGAGTCCCTGGAGGAATTTCTAGAGAAATCCCAGGAGGTTTTTCTGACAGAAATTCAGAAATTCTAAAGCAAACCCCGGAGAAAGTTTTGTAATAAATCTTTGGGGGATCGTTTGAGAGAAGGCTTAAAGGAGTTTTCAAATGATTCATCGGAAAAAAATCTAAAAAAGTCTCGAAAAAAAAAGGAAATTTCTACAAAGGAAGAATTTCTACAAAAAAAATCATACACAACTGTTTCTGAAACTTCTAAAGAAATCCCTAATGGAATTTTTGAAGAAATTGGAAGTTGCTGTAGGATTTTTTTGGTGAAATCCTGGAAAGAATTTTAAAAGTAACCACAGTTCTACTTTTTGGAAGAAGTTTTGAATCATTTTCTGAAAAGTTGTTTCTGAAACTTTTATTAAGTGAGTGAGTGAGTGAATGTCTAAAGAAATTTTTGAAGGAATCTCTGAACGCATTTTTTGTATGAATTTCTTTAGAAATTTCTGCTCAAATTCATGGATATTTTTTTTTTTGGAAAAAAAGTGTAAGAAAGTCAGAAGTAAATCATGATAAATGCTTTGAAAGAAATTTTTGTGAAATTTATAGAATAGAATAAATTACTGAGCAAATCTCTGAAGAAAATTTCAGAATGAAACCATGGAATTTCTCAAACAATCTCTGAAATGATTTGTGAAAAATCGTGGAGGAATCGGTTAAGCAATTCTTGCAGAATCTCGTTAAATAATTCTTTCTGACCCTTCTGAAGGAACACATGGAAGATTTTTTGAAATATTCTGCAACATGATGGTTTGATGTGGGAAGTTTTATTCGAAGACCGTCGTAATAAAGTTGAAAATTTTGCATTCACTTAATTTTATTTAAAATCTCAGAATTGCAACAAAAGGCGACCGAGCATATAGCGGTTCAAACCAACACTACTCATACAGAAAAATCGATCGGCAAATACAGGACAACCAGTAACCACGCTCTATCAAGTGCTTGTCACGAATCTCTAAATTTCCGAAGAAGCTCCTTGCGAAATTTCAGATGGGATCCCTGGAGGAATTAATGAAGCAATTCATAAAGAAATTCCAGGGTGAATATATCCTCGGAGACATTTTCAAAGGAATTCCTGAATGAAATTCTGAACTTTTTCATTTTTTGGGACATTTATGCAACAAAGTTATTGTGTATGTCCATTGCTCAAAATATTGGCTTTTGAATCAACTATACACAGTTTTTGAGACGAAAGATTTCGATGGTAACACAATAGCAAGAATGAGTAGTTTATTCGTTAGTTAGCGAGAATTACTAATGCCAAAAACTCCGAGCCTTTTATCGAAAACTCAATTTTCATGCAATTTTTATATGTTTTGGTACAAAATTTTAATAAAAATAAAATAAAATTTTTTGCTTCGATTTTATGTAAAATTCGGTTTTATAGACATTTCAAAAATTGAAATGTCCACTAAATCGAGGTATACCTGTATTATGAATTACTGTAAATAGATTTTTTTTTCTTAAAAAAAACTATCACATCTGCAATCTTAAACCAAATCCTTTATGATACGAAGATATCCGACCAATCGCAGCTCCAGTTCGTCCTGCGGGTTAAACACATCGCCGGTGAATCGCCAGTAACCGGCAGGAACTACCGGTGGCACCCAGTCGCTAGCGGGGGCCCAGTTCTTCACCCAGTAGTGGCCCCGTGGAAACGGACAAACCCTCTCATTCCCCACTTGCGGAAGGTTGCTGTAGTTCTTGAACAGGTGCTGATACTCCTTGTACGGTCCGTTCAGGATGTCGCACGTCTTGGCCTTGGAAATTTTCAGCGGATACTCGTTGAACTGGTTGTTGCCCAGCCGGCTGTGAGCCACGGTCAAAGTAAACGCGTAATCATTTCCACAGTCTTTGAACAGTACGCCCGAGCCGTCCAAGACGGAAGTGGTCCGGTTGAATTTACGAACACGGATCCCGGTAGCGTTGGCCAACTCGAATCCCTTCAGCTGTTCAAAACGATCTAGTTCAACGCGAATCGTGGAAGCAATCGTTGAGGTGATGAGGACAAGCAGACCGCTGAATACCGCGATGTACCACATTTTGGATAACAGTATGTTCCTACGACGGTTTGCGAATGGTTTTAAAACTGTGTGATTTGATCTAGCATGCAGATCATCGTGACCAGTGCTAGTGCGTAGCCAGGGGAATGCCAAGGGTTCAACTGAACTGAAGCCCTTTCCATGTTGACGGTCAGATGGAACAGCCTGGAGTATAAGTCTTCAGAACAACATAGTAATCTATACTCAACAGATGTGTTTAGTTACTTTGAATAGAGACCTTGGGTGGTCTAGTGAATACCGTTTCTGATTCGAATGCAGAAGGTCCAGAGTTCAATTCCTGGCCCATCCCTTTCCACCTGTAGTAGACTTTGTTTCTTTCTATCTTTCTTTGTTTCTTTCTATCTATCTTTGCTAGAACTGTGCCGCATCATCCTCAGAGTAACCAACACACAATCACACAACACCTTACGTCTGGCATCCACGCACCAATGTGAACCCTCTGCAAAAACAATCATTTGCCAACCCAAAGCAAATGCTTGGCATCCCCCGAATAAATAAAAACAAACTAGATACACCGGTGGCCAGCAACCGAACTAATTAAGACGCATGATTAACACGAGCAGAGCATTTGCTGGCAAACAGAGCACTTCCAACTGTGAAGGGGTTAATTACGTTCCAATGTAAGCACCGTATGTCACGGAATACACATACAACTGCCTTGCGCATTGTAGTTTTCCGTGATCGATCGTGGTTTATGCTAGCGCACGTGAGAGTTTTCCAGAGATTCTAGCTGAAACATGAATGCTATGGTTAATGCTATTGTTTGGAGAGAGGTTTTCCTCACTTAAGCTGTTAGTACACAGGGTCAAATATTTATCCAAAAAGAAACCAATGGTCAAACATCTTGTTTCACGGAGAAAAATAATTAGTAAACACAACCAAATTTCAGTTTGATTCAACCGGAATTCAGCATTGAATTTGACACAAACGTAATAATAGGTTGATTTAACTATCAGCATTAGTTGAAACTAACGGCAACATCAAACAAGGCATTCCAGTTGCATTTAATAAACATTCGGTTGATTCTACCATCATGTTGGTTATACGTTCTTTACGTTTCTCAAAACAAACCACAATGTTTGTTGATTTAAACCAAATGGTCTGATTTCGATCAACTGGAATTTAGTTCAAAACAAACGACACTTTAGGTAATAATCGATTCCATACTTTTATTTAAAAATAATAACAAAAAAATCGAAAAACATATTTGTATTTTGGTTTATTTATGAAAAATGATTTCGAACATATATTTCTAGTGTGAACTTATGCTCAATTAACAAATTCTAAACTTAGGTTTACTTAATACTGTTTTTTATCATTTGCGGCTGCTTCTCTGATCCTTTGTTCCGAGCCAGGCTTATTCATCGTAGATGCAGGTCTTCCTGACTGCTGGCTGACGAAACCTCGGATATTTGTATCACCTTATAAGACCTAATCCTGACAAACATGTCCGCTCTGACGAATGGCATCAGCGTTATCAACCGCAAGAGAATGTTCATAAAAGTCGATTGAGAAATTGTTCTTCTTCAGGTCTAGCATCTTGTCCGTAATATCCTCATAAGATCCCCGATATCGAAGGAAGGGCAATTCCATTTTGGATGTAGATAAATCACAAGACTTCCCTGCTCCACTGATGTTTTGCCAATTCAAATGCGTGCTGTGCTTCGGCTGTGCTGGTGTTAAAAAACAATTTGTTATTCAATGTAGAACCTATCAAAAGATTAAAACTTACCAATTTGCCACTATAAATAACATTGTTATTGTGATTTGAAAACGACTGTTACTTTCGTTGAAAGAGGGTTAGCGAAATGAATTAAATAATCGATTCGGTAACGAACAACAATGGCGATAACAGCAGAGCACAAAGCTGGCGGCGATGGCGGCATGTAATCTTTGTAACAAACCACAATGTTGGTTTGTTTTGAACCGAATTTCCGGTTGTTTTTTCTCTAACCGACCGGGTCGTTTATTTTAATCGGCACTTTTGGTTGAAGTGATCTAGAATTTTGGTTTCATTTATTGACGTCTGGTAGAAAATGAATAACCTAAAATCCGGTAAAAACAAACTATACTTTTTGGTTTGAAGTTACCGTACTTGTGTTTGTCTCGGAAAAAATACTTAGTAGTAGAAATAACTAATTCCGACGGTTATTTCAAATGACTGAAATTGGTTTATATCAACAAAAAACAGTTTGTTAACAACTATTTTTCATGTTTGTACTTCAACAACCATGCTTGTTGTTTCAAACTAAAGCGTTTTTTCTCCGTGTTGGCTCGATCGAATTTTCATTAGTGTCAAATTTATGTTGTTTCTTGAGTTCTCATGCGGATTCAACGTTGCCTGAAAGGGGAAGCTAGGAAAGCTGTCAATTGTTTTCTGCTTCACCCGATGAACGTTCCGGAAATAATTCGCACGTTAAGTACGTTGTACGATCGACCTGAATCCATCATTGGAATATGCCCAGGTTCCTCCAGGGCACATTCCGGCGGCCACGGGCTGGCTAGAGAGGTCTCTGGTCCTTTTTACGGTTACTTTGATGATGAATATGCAAAATCATGAAGATAGAGCCGTCGCATGCCTAGTTTTTGCGCCATGAGCAAAATGTCCTCGAAATAGGTTCCTCCAGGGCACATTCCGGCGGCCACGGGCTGGCTAGAGAGGTCACTGGTCCTTTTACGGTTACTTTGATGATGAATATGCAAAATCATGAAGATAGAGCCGTCGCATGCCTAGTTTTATCGCCATGAGCAGAATGTCCTCGAAATAGGTTCCTCCAGGGCACATTCCGGCGGCCACGGGCTGGCTAGAGAGGTCACTGGTCCTTTTTACGGTTACTATGATGATGAATATGCAAAATCATGAAGATAGAGCCGTCGCATGCCTAGTTTTGGCGCCATGAGCAGAATGTCCTCGAAAAAGGTTCCTCCAGGGCACATTCCGGCGGCCACGGGCTGGCTAGAGAGGTCACTTGTCCTTTTTACGGTTACTATGATGATGAATATGCAAAATCATGAAGATAGAGCCGTCGCATGCCTAGTTTTATCGCCATGAGCAGAATGTCCTCGAAATAGGTTCCTCCAGGGCACATTCCGGCGGCCACGGGCTGGCTAGAGAGGTCACTGGTCCCTTTTACGGTTACTATGATGATGAATATGCAAAATCATGAAGATAGAGCCGTCGCATGCCTAGTTTTGTCGCCATGAGCAGAATGTCCTCGAAATAGGTTCCTCCAGGGCACATTCCGGCGGCCACGGGCTGGCTAGAGAGGTCACTGGTCCTTTTTACGGTTACTATGATGATGAATATGCAAAATCATGAAGAAAGAGCCGTCGCATGCCTAGTTTTGTCGCCATGAGCAAAATGTCCTCAAAATAGGTTCCTCCAGGGCACATTCCGGTGGCCACGGGCTGGCTAGAGAGGTCACTGGTCCTTTTTCCGGTTACAATGATGATGAATATGCAAAATCATGAAGATAGAGCCGTCGCATGCCTAGTTTTGTCGCCATGAGCAAAATGTCCTCAAAATAGGTTCCTCCAGGGCACATTCCGGCGGCCACGGGCTGGCTAGAGAGGTCACTGGTCATTTTTACGGTTACTATGATGATGAATATGCAAAATCATGAAGATGGAGCCGTCGCATGCCTAGTTTTGGCGCCATGAGCAAAATGTCCTCAAAATAGGTTCCTCCAGGGCACATTCCGGTGGTCACGGGTAGGCCAGAGAGGTCACTGGTCCTTTTTACGGTTACTATGATGATGAATATGCAAAATCATGAAGATAGAGCCGTCGCATGCCTAGTTTTGTCGCCATGAGCAAAATGTCCTCAAAATAGGTTCCTCCAGGGCACATTCCGGCGGCCACGGGCTGGCTAGAGAGGTCACTGGTCATTTTTACGGTTACTGTGATGATGAATATGTAAAATCATGAAGATAGAGCCGTCGCATGCCTAGTTTTATCGCCATGAGCAGAATGTCCTCGAAATAGGTTCCTCCAGGGCACATTCCGGCGGCCACGGGCTGGCTAGAGAGGTCACTGGTCCTTTTTACGGTTACTATGATGATGAATATGCAAAATCATGAAGATAGAGCCGTCGCATGCCTAGTTTTATCGCCATGAGCAGAATGTCCTCGAAATAGGTTCCTCCAGGGCACATTCCGGCGGCCACGGGCTGGCTAGAGAGGTCACTGGTCCCTTTTACGGTTACTATGATGATGAATATGCAAAATCATGAAGATAGAGCCGTCGCATGCCTAGTTTTGGCGCCATGAGCAAAATGTCCTCGAAACAGGTTCCTCCAGGGCACATTCCGGCGGCCACGGGCTGGCTAGAGAGGTCACTCGTCCTTTTTACGGTTACTATGATGATGAATATGCAAAATCATGAAGATAGAGCCGTCGCATGCCTAGTTTTATCGCCATGAGCAAAATGTCCTCGAAGGTTCCTCCAGGGCACATTCCGGCGGCCACGGGCTGGCTAAAGAGGTCACTGGTCCTTTTTACGGTTACTATGATGATGAATATGCAAAATCATGAAGATAGAGCCGTCGCATGCCTAGTTTTGGCGCCATGAGCAAAATGTTCTCAAAATAGGTTCCTCCAGGGCACATTCCGGCGGCCACGGGCTGGCTAAAGAGGTCACTGGTCCTTTTTACGGTTACTATGATGATGAATATGCAAAATCATGAAGATAGAGCCGTCGCATGCCTAGTTTTATCGCCATGAGCAAAATGTCCTCGAAATAGGTTCCTCCAGGGCACATTCCGGTGGTCACGGGTAGGCCAGAGAGGTCACTGGTCCTTTTTACAGATACTATGGTGATCGTGGAGATAGAGCTGTCGCATGTCTAGTTTTTGGGGAATTTTCCAGAAGTACCTCCGAGAACTCTTCCAAAAGTTAATCCTGGGATTCTTCCAGAAGTTTTTTTTTTCGGGGAATCTTCCGGAAGTTCCTCCGGGAACTGAACCAGAAGTTTTTTTCTGGGAATTTTCAGAAGGAACATCTTGCTGAAGTTTCTCTGGGAATTTGCACGGAAGTTTCTCCAAAAAATTATCCAAAATTTCTTGCGGAAATTCTGCCGAAGGATCCTTCAGGAAATCGTTAAATGTTTCCTTTTGGAATTCTTAAAAAAGTTCTTCCGGAAATTTGTCTGGAAATTTCTTCAGCAACTTTCCCGAAAAATTTCCGGAATTTTTTTCCGGGAATTCAATTGAAGGTTTCCCCAGAAAGTCTTGCTCAAGATACTGTGGTATTTTCCGGGAATTTCTAAAAGTATTCTTCCGCAAGTCCCTCCGGGAAATCCACTGAAAGTTTCTCCGCGAGTTTCATGTGGAAACCTACTCGTGATTTTGCTTTCAAAATTTTCTCAGAAAATTTCTTCAAATGTGAAACGGGCAATTCTTCAAGAAGATACTTCATTCCGGAAGTTTTCTGGAATTTCTTCCAGGAATTCTTCTGAAAATTCCTCTGGAAGTTGTATGGGAAAGTTCTTGTGGAAGTTCCCGGGAGAATTCTTTCGGAAGTTCCTCCGAGTATTCTTCCAGACGTTGTTTCTTCGGGAAAACTTTCAGCATTTTCCGGGCTTTCTTCCAGAAGTTGTTTGTTCTGTTTTCAAAACGCTCGCTGGCAATTCTTTCAGAACTCCCTCCAGAAATTCTTCCACGACTGTATCGGGAAATTTTCCAAAAGTTCATCCGGAAATTTCTTCAGAATTTCAACCAGGATTATGGAAGTTCTTTCTGGAATTGCTCCACACGTTTCCCAAGGGATTCTTCCAGAATTGTCACGATTTATTTGGATTTTCTCTAGGAGTTCCACCGATTTAATATAGGAGAGCCACCGGGAATTCCTCTAGGAGTTCTACCGGGAATTCCATCGGGAGTTTCATCGGGGATTCCTCAAAAAGTTTCAGCGGGAACGCCTCCGGAAGTTAACTCCACTGGTAGTTCCTCTAGGAGATCCTCTGGAAATTCTTCCAGGAGTTCCACTGAACCCCTGGGAGTTCTTCTAGGAGTTCTTTTAGAAATTCTTTCTAAAGTTTCATAAGAAATTCTCTATTGAGCTGCTCAGGGAAGTTTCCAGAAGTACCTGCGAGAGTTTATGGGAATTGTCAGGAAGAACATCTTGCTGAATTTTCTCTGGGAATTCTTCCGGAAGTCCCTCCGGGAAATCCATTGCAAGTGTCTACGCGAATTTCAAGTGGAAACTACTACCGGTTTTGTTTTCAAAACTTCCTTGGGAATTTTCTTCAAAAGTGGATCTGGCAATTCTTCAAGAAGATCCTTCATTCAGTAAGTTTTCTGGATTTTTTTCCGGGAATTCTTCCAAAAATTCCTCTGGGGATTCTAGGAGAAAAAACTCAGGAAATTCTACTGGAAGTCCCCATGAGAACCCTTTTGGAAGTTCCTCCGAGAATTGTTCCGGAAAATGTTCTCTGGGAAATCTTTCAGCATTTTTTTCTTCCAGAAGCATTTTGTCTAGCTTATTTTAAACGCCCTCTGGAAATCCTTTCAGAAATTCCTCCAGAAATTCGTCCAGGAGCTGCTCCAAGATTTCTTCCAAACATTTCAAAATATTAGCCGGGATTCATCTGGAAGTTCTCTCTGGAATTGATCTACAAGTTCCTCCGGAAATTCGTCCAGAAGTTGCACGACGATTTCTTCCAGGATTTTTCTTTTTCAAGAAGTTCCTGTGTGAATTAATCCTGGAGTTCCACCGGAGATTCTTTCAGTTACAAATAATGCATTGGGGTCTTTATGATCCAGAAATGCAAACTCTTATAGAATGATGATTTTTTCACCAATTCAAATGACCAATGTCTTTTTTTTATTCTTAATCACTTAACCTAATTTACAGCTCTATTTGTCCACTGGGGCACTACGTGAGCAAATTCATTGACAGCTGCACTTACATTTTGTACAGAGCCTAGATTCTATTCTACTTTATCGAACTGGTTGCCTTTCTGCTGCTTTCACTTTTCTACTCTATACATGGTAGAAGGATGAGCACAAGGATGATGGATGGCCGTTGTTCCTTTCCAGTCAGATTGGGGGTCCATTATGATTAGCAGTTCGCCGATTTCCAGGTATCCGGGTTCGTTTGAGCCATGGGGTTCAGAAGAGGGTCAGTGTCAGTTACTCGGGGGAAAAGCAAGTGACGAAAAATTGCGAGTGCCGGGGCTGGGAATCAAACCCATGACCATCCGCATATGAAGCGAACGTGTGACCAACTACGCCACGGGCCCCGGCAACCAATGTCTTATTTGATAGATCATTTTGTCAAGAATGTGTTGATATGTTGAAACAGTTGTTCCGGGAACATTGGCCACCGGGAATCTTCTACACAGGGCACCATGTCGGACATGTGGGATAGCACTACATTTTGCCAGTAGTTGTGGAATATCTCGCGTTCTGGACAACTTAGAAGGATACTGTCTTCGGCAAAGTTGCTCAGAAGTCTAAGAGCTTTCGCATGGAAAACAATTTAGTTCGAGAATCACTCACTGCGTGGCGCTAGTGTTGTTAGGAGCCTCCAGTTCAGTCTAAACGTCGTATATCTCACGTTCTGGACCACTTAGAAGGATACTGTCTTCGGCAAAGTTGCTCAGAAGACTAAAAGCTTTCATATAGGAAACAATTTAGTTCGAGAATCACTCACTGCGTGGCGCTAGTGTTCTTGGGGCATCCAGTTTGGTCAGAACGTCGTATATCTCACGATCTGGACCACTTAGAAGGAAACCATCTTCGGCAAAGTTGCTCAGAAGACTAAAAGCTTTCACATAGGAATCAATTTAGTTCGAGAATCACTCACTGCGTGGCGCTAGTGTTCTTAGGAGCCTCCAGTTCAGTCTAAACGTCGTATATCTCACGTTCTGGAGCACTTAGAAGGATACTGTCTTCGGCAAAGTTGCTCAGAAGACTAAAAGCTTTCATATAGGAAACAATTTAGTTCGAGAATTACTCACTGCGTGGCGCTAGTGTTCTTGGGGCATCCAGTTTGGTCAGAACGTCGTATATCTCACGATCTGGACCACTTAGAAGGAAACCATCTTCGGCAAAGTTGCTCAGAAGACTAAAAGCTTTCACATAGGAATCAATTTAGTTCGAGAATCACTCACTGCGTGGCGCTAGTGCTCTTAGGAGCCTCCAGTTCAGTCTAAACGTCGTATATCTCACGTTCTGGAGCACTTAGAAGGATACTGTCTTCGGCAAAGTTGCTCAGAAGACTAAAAGCTTTCATATAGGAAACAATTTAGTTCGAGAATTACTCACTGCGTGGCGCTAGTGTTCTTGGGGCATCCAGTTTGGTCAGAACGTCGTATATCTCACGATCTGGACCACTTAGAAGGAAACCATCTTCGGCAAAGTTGCTCAGAAGACTAAAAGCTTTCACATAGGAATCAATTTAGTTCGAGAATCACTCACTGCGTGGCGCTAGTGTTCTTAGGAGCCTCCAGTTCAGTCTAAACGTCGTATATCTCACGTTCTGGAGCACTTAGAAGGATACTGTCTTCGGCAAAGTTGCTCAGAAGACTAAAAGCTTTCATATAGGAAACAATTTAGTTCGAGAATTACTCACTGCGTGGCGCTAGTGTTCTTGGGGCATCCAGTTTGGTCAGAACGTCGTATATCTCACGATCTGGACCACTTAGAAGGAAACCATCTTCGGCAAAGTTGCTCAGAAGACTAAAAGCTTTCACATAGGAATCAATTTAGTTCGAGAATCACTCACTGCGTGGCGCTAGTGCTCTTAGGAGCCTCCAGTTCAGTCTAAACGTCGTATATCTCACGTTCTGGAGCACTTAGAAGGATACTGTCTTCGGCAAAGTTGCTCAGAAGACTAAAAGCTTCCATATAGGAAACAATTTAGTTCGAGAATCACTCACTGCGTGGCGCTAGTGTTCTTGGGGCATCCAGCTTGATCAAAACGTCGTATATCTCACGATCTGGACCACTTAGAAGGATACCATCTTCGGCAAAGTTGCTCAGAAGACTAAAAGCTTCCATATAGGAAACAATTTAGTTCGAGAATCACTCACTGCGTGGCGCTAGTGTTCTTGGGGCATCCAGCTTGATCAAAACGTCGTATATCTCACGATCTGGACCACTTAGAAGGATACCATCTTCGGCAAAGTTGCTCAGAAGACTAAAAGCTTCCATATAGGAAACAATTTAGTTCGAGAATCACTCACTGCGTGGCGCTAGTGTTCTTGGGGCATCCAGTTTGGTCAGAACGTCGTATATATCACGATCTGGACCACTTAGAAGGATACCATCTTCGGCAAAGTTGCTCAGAAGACTAAAAGCTTTCATATAGGAAACAATTTAGTTCGAGAATCACTCACTGCGTGGCGCTAGTGTTCTTGGGGCATCCAGTTCAGTCAGAACGTCGTATATCTCATGATCTGGACCACTTGGAAGAATAAGTTTTTGGCAAAGTTGCTCATAAGACTGAAAACTTTCACATTGCAATCAATTTAGTTCGAGATTCTCTCACTGCGTGGAATTTTTTGGTCTAAACTTAGTATATTTCACGCACGCTCTGGACCGCTTTGTAGGATACTGTCTTCTATATATATATATATATATATATATATATATATATATATATATATATATATATATATATATATATATATATATATATATATATATATATATATATATATATATATATATATATATATATATATATATATATATATATAGGATACTGTCTTCGGCAAAAATTCTCAGATAAATAATAGATTTCATTAGATTCAATTTAGTTCGAGAATCACTCACTAAGTGATAATATTGTTCTTGGGGTCTATCAGTTTAGCCTAAACGTTGTAAATCTCGCATTCTGGACCACTCAGAGGAAAACCCCCTTCAACAAAGTTGCTCGAAAGAATAATAGTTTTCTAGTAGAAAGCGATTTAGTTCATCATTTATTCACTACTTGGCCCTAGTGCTTTAATGAGCTCTTATTCAGGGCGTCGCATATCTCACGATCTGGATTGCTAAGAATGACAACTGTTGTTGCAAAAAAGGATGTCCAGTTTGATCAAAGGGCAATATATCTCGCGTTCCGAAACACTTCGAAGGACACTCTCTTTGACAAAATTGCTCAGAAGTCTAAGAGCTTTCATCTGAAAAACAATTCAGTTTGAAATTTGCCCACTATGTGGCGCTAGTGATCTTAGCAGTTTCCAGTTTAGTCTGAGCGGGATTAATGCATTTTGAACCACTTGGAAAAATACCGCTTCAGCAAAGTTGCTGAGAAAACAATTAGGTTCGAGATTCACTCAATATATTGGTTTAGTTCTGTAATGAGCTACGAGTTTGGTCTAAGCGTCCTACATCTGACGTTCTGGGTCATTTCAAAGAATATAGGTTTCAGAACATTTGCTCAAAAGAGTAAAAGCATTTGAATTTTTATAGGAAATTTTCAAGTCATCTCTTTGAAAACTCCTTTTGAACTTTCGCAGACAATTGATAAGAAGTTTTCCCGCAGTTCTTTTGGATTTTTCAACAATTACTTTGAAATAGTTTCAGCATTTCTATTGGCAATTGCTTTGCAAAATCATTCTACATTCCATTTGAAAACTCCACGCGGAACCTCGTCAGCTTCTGGTTGGTCAATGGCTTCGTTAGCATGTCGGCAACCATGCTGTCGGTTGGACAGTATTGCACCGAGATCTTGCCCTCCTGGTACATCTGGCGAACGAAATGGTACTTCGTGTCGATGTGCTTCGATCGGTTGTTTACCTTACCGGATTCCAGCTGCTTCATGCACGATTGGTTGTCCTCATGAATACGAATCGGCTTCGCTACGTTCACGTCGAAATCGCTCAGCAACCGGTCGATCCACTGCACCTCTTGGCAGCACTCGGCGAGCGCCACAAATTCCGCTTCGGTGCTGCTCAACGCAACACATGTTTGCTTCCGGGATGCCCAGTGGATTGGTCCACCACCGACCACCACTTGGTGATGAATCCGGAATTCGACTTCCGGGTTTTCGCATCACCGGCCCAGTCGGCGTCGACGTAGACCTCCATGTTCGCTTGTCCTGGCCCCAGTACAAGCTCGTGATCCTGGGTGAGCTTGAGGTACCGGAGGATTCGTTTCGCTTCCATCCAATCCGCCTGTGACGGGTTGCTCACTGATCGGTCAAGGATCGATACGCTGACCGCGATGTCCGGTCGGGTGTTCGGCAGTCGGGGTTCGCCGGTCGGGGTGGGCAGTTTAAAAAAATGAATTAATTTTTGCATTATTTTTTTTAAGGAAACTGTGATATCTTAAATTATTTATTTATTTTTGTGTTTCCTGTGATATATTTATTTAGATGATATTTATTTAATTATTTATTTATATATTTATTTATCTTTTTGTATTATAGTGTCTTTGTTAATATATTTATATATTTATTAGAGGCATTTATTTACATTATTTATTTATTTATTTTCCTAGTTTTTCATATTAATTACATTGTTATTTTTTTTTTGAAAAATTATTTTTCTCAATTTAATCCAAAAAGCAAAAATGGCTTTAGCTCGCCCAACATACGATCAAGCTAGTGAGCTTATTATTAAATGGTATTACTCCATGAGAGTAGATTTTCTCGAAGTTGATGAACTCGATTGGGAACTTGAATCTCGATCAATAGCGATAGACGATAATTTGAGTTTATCTCAGAAAAGGAAATGGTTGAGAGATAGTCTCAAAAACGAGAAACAGTGTTCTGCATCTAGCTTAGTAGGTGTTTCAAAAGGCGATATAAAGCGAGAAATTCAGACATGCATGCAAAAACTTTCGGAACTAAAGAGCAAGTGGGACGCGATAAATAGTGAAGATGATAAGAATGTCACCAGTGCGCGTTTATTGCATTTAGGAGCTCGAATTATAGTGATTTTAACGTCAGCAAAAGATTCGCCGAATCTCCACAGCAATTTACAAAATGTGGTAGTGTAATTAGTTGGTTATCTTGAACCAGACTTGAGCAAATCACGTCATAATGAGTCATTTGGTGAGAGTTTAGTAGAAAATGAGCAAAGAGCTGACCAAACAAACGTGAATTTAACTGGGCACATTGATTCGGCTACAACTCCACCCCCTCGAATGACAGTTTTAAGTCAAGAAGATCTTGACTGGATCCACTCTTTACAAAACAGAATTGTGGACCTTGAATTTGAGTTGCAACGTCGAAAAGGAAAGGACGTAGGAACTCAAACATCAGAAGAGATTCCTGTAGTCCAGAATCCACCTCGGCTAAACTACTTCAACCCTAATCAAAATTTCAGCTCCTACCCTTGGAATATTCCCCATCCTCAAAATCATCTCCCATCGGTTAATCAACACAAACAATCTCAAGTAACAGATTCCATAGGCCATCGATTTAGTAATGTCCCTAGTAATCCGCCTATGAACACCACCTTCCCAGTTTTCTCCCATAATCAGAATATCAGTAGACCAGTAATAGGCTCTCTGTCACAACAACCATCGTTGCATACGCCAACCGTACAGCAACCAGTTCCCGATCAACAGTATCATCCTTCCTTCTCCAATCCATATCCTCAAAATCAGTACACTGTACCTTATCAAACTCGACATACTTTGCCTGTTTCCAAGTGGAACGTAGCTAAGTATAGCGGGGATGATCAAGGTCTGAAACTGAATGAGTTCCTGGAGCATGTTCAAGCTCTGTCTCAAGCTGAGCGGGTATCGGACAGAGAATTGTTTGAATCTGCCGTTCATTTGTTTACTGGGTCGGCGTTGAAATGGTACATGTCTCAACGTTCGACTGGAAGGTTAATGAACTGGGAGCATCTTGTTTTCGAGCTCCGCAGAACGTACATGCATCCTGACTTGGACGCTCTGATCAAGATGAAGATCTATCAGAGGCGGCAGCAAAAGTACGAATCATTCCACGAGTTCTACTTCGAGATGGAGAAGTTGTTCCGTACCATGTGTTCCCAGATTCCTGATTTAGAGAAAATGCAAATCCTCCAACAAAACATGCGAGTGGATTATAAGCGACAGATGACCTTCCTCGCGATAGCCGATCTGGAGACCCTAGTAGCGGCTGGTCAGAAGCTCGATGCTTTAAATTTCTCCGCAT
The DNA here is from genome assembly GCF_035046485.1 of Aedes albopictus. NCBI lineage: Eukaryota > Metazoa > Arthropoda > Insecta > Diptera > Culicidae > Aedes > Aedes albopictus. Next base: position 335,464,625 of record NC_085136.1, on the reverse strand, counting down.
ACAACAAGGTCTTCGGTACGGAGAAAACAGTCCAAGCTGTCGGTAACAAAGAACCGAATGCGAGAGAGAAGCAAAAGAACCCCGTGGACCAGTCTGATTCTCATGGACCCAGTCAAACAGCGAGTGTAGGTCAATCTCAGCAGTATAATCCGAATCGAAACAGCCGTGGCCCACCACATCCTTCTCAAAATCCGTACAACAAACAAAACACCCCTAATCATCAACGTTCGGATTCGCGTCCTGAGCCTCCAAACTCTCAGTCGCGAAATTCTCCTAAGGATTCCTCGTGCAGTTCTCCAGTAGCAGGACCGTCCGATGGCCGGGCACGTCCAGCACTCACGTTGGAGGAGGTGGTGAATAACCACACTCCCCCTCCGGAGAATACCTGCTACAACTGTGGCAGATTTGGCCATCACACAGTTATGTGTAGGCAAACACGTGGAACTTTCTGTAGCACGTGTGGTTTGCGAGGTTTTCCCACTGATTTCTGCCCCTACTGCATAAAAAACGGAAAGAATGCGAACGAAAATCGCCGTCCGCAAAACCATCAGGCGTAAACTCTCCAAGAGCATGTCAAGAGCGAACTCCGTTACCGTTTTGGGAGCGCGTTCCTCCAAATCTATACGCGAATTCAGCTGAAGTTTGTCAGATCACGTACCCCTACCACAACGATAGCCGTCCATACGTATCGGTCAAAATTTACGACTTCTATATTCACGCGCTTCTCGATAGTGGCAGTAATCACACCATAATCAGTGAGAAAATCTACGCAAAACTTAATTTCAAGCGTTTACACCAACCTCCCCGAAGCATTTCACTACAATCTGCTAGCGGTGACCAGCTACAGATTCTTGGACAAGCTCACCTTCCTTTCTCCGTCCAAGGAAAAATACGCGTTGTTCCTACACTAGTGGTAGCGAACCTCTCCATCGATTGCCTATGTGGAATGGATTTTTGGAGGAAATTTGATATCCAACCAACCATGCTTTCAAATGGAAGAGAGACGATCGTTTCAGCCCTAGAGGAATCCACCGAGTCTATTTTATCCGAAGATCAAATATTGGTGATTGAGGAGGTGAAAACTAAATTTCTTCCAGCTCGAGAGGGCAGTCTCACACTGACACCTCTAGCTGAACATAAAATTGAGCTCAAAGAGGAGTGGAGGAATCAGCCACCTGTCCGACAGTTTCCGTATTGCATGTCGCCTAAAACTCAAGAGCTCGTTGCCGGCGAATTGCAAAGGCTGTTGGATATTGGGATTATTGAGAGGAGCAATTCGGATTGGTCCTTAAATTGTGTTCCAGTTATAAAACCCAATAAGGTAAGGTTATGCTTAGACGCGCGCAAAATCAATGAGCGAACTGTGCGTGATGCATACCCTTTGCCGCACCCTGGACGCATTTTGGGACAACTTCCCAAGGCAAAGTTCCTTTCTACCATCGACCTTTCGGAGGCATTCCTACAGGTCCCTCTTCATCCCCAATCAAGGAAGTATACCGCGTTCAGTGTGCAGGGCAAAGGGTTGTTCCAGTACACCAGAATGCCTTTTGGCCTTATAAACAGTCCGGCCACTTTGGCCCGATTGATGGATTCTGTTTTAGGCCATGGTGTACTGGAACCGTACGTTTTTGTGTACCTCGACGACATCGTCGTGGTCACAGAAACGTTCGAGCATCACGTGCAGCTCCTCACTGAAATTGCGCGTCGTTTAAGACAAGCCAACCTGAGCATCAACTTGCAGAAGTCTCGCTTTGGTGTCTCTGAGGTCCCATTTCTAGGATATCTGTTGAGCACTAACGGCCTGCGGACTAATCCCGAGAAAACACGCCCGATCGTTGAATACTGTGAGATATAAGATGTACTGAATAAAGCTGTGATAAAGAGAATGATCACAGCAGGCGATATAGCGCATTTGAATGTGATGCGAACTGTCAAGCAGACAATGTTAGCATCCCCGCTTGCGCAGCAACAACTCCAGGCGTCACCCAACAGCGTTCACTCTTGCCACTTGCGAACCAACGTCAGCCTGGGTAAGTTGTGTATACTGCACGTGAGGGGTGATTCCTTTCCAGAGAAATCCCAAACTCCACATTGGCGAATTCCTGCCAGTTTTTCGTTCAATTACGAAAAAAAATCGAGCCAATTTATTGTTTTTCTGGGAGGAATCACTCTTCAATTTGCATGCGAAAGTGAGCAAATTACGACAACACAAAAAAGTGAAAAATGTGGTGTGATATTCATCGTGGGCTCCGGATGGTGCATGCTTCCGGATGATTTTTGTGCTTGGACAATTATCGAGGAAGAAATAAAACACGAGAAAAATAAACCAGCGGCAGTAACTGGTAAGGAAAAACTATAGTGATTCTGTTATTTTGTGCTTACAGCGTGTTGTTTGCCGTGGAGGAAAACCTCCGGCAATGTCCGCTGCCGAAAAGCAAGGTTAGAAAGATCCTGTTGTTTTGCATCGTGCAAATGTCGGATCAAATGCTTACAGCGTGTTGTTTGCCGTGGGGGAAAACCTCCGGCAATGTCCGCTGCCGAAAAGCAAGGTTAGAAAGATCCTGTTGTTTTGTATCGTGCAAATGTCGGATCGAATGCTTACAGCGTGTTGTTTGCCGTGGGGGAAAACCTCCGGCAATGTCCGCTGCCGAAAAGCAAGGTTAGAAAGATCCTGTTGTTTTGCATCGTGCAAATGTCGGATCGAATGCTTACAGCGTGTTGTTTGCCGTGGGGGAAAACCTCCGGCAATGTCCGCTGCCGAAAAGCAAGGTTAGAAAGATCCTGTTGTTTTGCATCGTGCAAATGTCGGATCGAATGCTTACAGCGTGTTGTTTGCCGTGGGGGAAAACCTCCGGCAATGTCCGCTGCCGAAAAGCAAGGTTAGAAAGATCCTGTTGTTTTGTATCGTGCAAATGTCGGATCGAATGCTTACAGCGTGTTGTTTGCCGTGGGGGAAAACCTCCGGCAATGTCCGCTGCCGAAAAGCAAGGTTAGAAAGATCCTGTTGTTTTGCATCGTGCAAATGTCGGATCGAATGCTTACAGCGTGTTGTTTGCCGTGGGGGAAAACCTCCGGCAATGTCCGCTGCCGAAAAGCAAGGTTAGAAAGATCCTGTTGTTTTGCATCGTGCAAATGTCGGATCGAATGCTTACAGCGTGTTGTTTGCCGTGGGGGAAAACCTCCGGCAATGTCCGCTGCCGAAAAGCAAGGTTAGAAAGATCCTGTTGTTTTGCATCGTGCAAATGTCGGATCGAATGCTTACAGCGTGTTGTTTGCCGTGGGGGAAAACCTCCGGCAATGTCCGCTGCCGAAAAGCAAGGTTAGAAAGATCCTGTTGTTTTGCATCGTGCAAATGTCGGATCGGAAGCTTACAGCATGCTGTTTGTCGTGGAGGAAGAATCCCGACAATGCCCGCTGACGAAAAGCTAGGTTAGAAAGATCCCGTTGTTTTGCTTCGCGCAAATGTCGGATCGGAAGCTTACAGCATGTTGCTTGCCGTGGAGGGACAGTCCCGGCAATGTTCGCTGACGAAAAGCTTAGTTAGCAAGATCGAGTTGTTTTCTTTCGTACAAATGTCGGATCTGAAGCTTACATCGTGTTGTTTGTCGTGGTCGATAAATCTTAGCAATGTACGCAAAAAAAAATATATTAGAAAAATCCCGTAGTTTTGATTCGTGCCAATGTGGGATCGAATGGTTATCAAAAGGTGCCGTCAATGTCGGCTAGCCAAAAGAAGGATTATGTTGATGCAGTTTGTTTTCTGTGGCTAGTGTTTCAATTAATGACAATGCTTCATTCTCTTTATCTATAGATAGATCTCTAGATTATATATAATGTATTTTATCAGATATCTCGAATTTAAACGACGGAGCAATGGGATAAATTCGGGTATAAGATTGAATAAAGACTCAAAGAGCAAGATTTTTTTTCAGAACCACCCAGTACCAAAGCGGTAATTTTCTTAAATATTACAAGTATAGAGCCTTGCATTACAAACAAAACTTCAACAAAATCACATATGATTTTTAAGCATTGCCCTCAAAACTATTTTGAGAGCAAGGACGGCTGTATCAAGCGACCCCGAACGAGAGGAAAAGAGAGAGAGAGATAATGATGACGTCACTGTGCAAGCTACCATTGCTCGTCAGAAAACATCATTCCTACAGTTAAGTACTAAAATGTTCGATCTTTTTGGAAAACAAAGTAACAGCAGCATAGTCAGAATGGTACCTCACAATGAAAACTGTATTCGGCAGCCATGGCAGCAGCTGCAACGTATATGACGATGTATTATAACAGTTAATTATGTTGAATGGTTGTAAGTAAATACTCCAAATTGAGATACGGAAATTCAATTTTAGGTTAAAAATGTGCAAAACTTTTTCAGAGTAGAAGAAGGATGTGAGATATAAGATGTACTGAATAAAGCTGTGATAAAGAGAATGATCACAGCAGGCGATATAGCGCATTTGAATGTGATGCGAACTGTCAAGCAGACAATGTTAGCATCCCCGCTTGCGCAGCAACAACTCCAGGCGTCACCCAACAGCGTTCACTCTTGCCACTTGCGAACCAACGTCAGCCTGGGTAAGTTGTGTATACTGCACGTGAGGGGTGATTCCTTTCCAGAGAAATCCCAAACTCCACAAATACGAGCGGCCAACAACAATAACAAAGCTCCGAAGATTCCTAGGAATGGTGAACTATTACCGAAGATTCATAGCCGACTTCAGCGGAGTGACAGCTCCATTAAGTGATCTCCTGCAAACCAAATCCAAGGTGATCCATTGGAATGATTCTGCAGAAGAAGCCTTCTGCAGAATCAAAGAACTTCTAATCTCCTCCCCAATACTAGGAAGTCCCGATTTTACAAAGGAATTTGTAATTCAGACGGACGCTAGTGACGTCGCCGTTGCGGGAATACTAACGCAACAACACGACGAGGGCGAGCGAGTTATAGCCTATTACTCGCACAAACTTACAACGCCTCAGAAAAACTACCACGCCGCAGAAAAAGAGGCATTGGCAGCACTTCTAGCCATTGATGCCTTCCGAGGCTATATCGAAGGTTACCACTTCACCCTGGTCACTGATTCGTCTGCGCTGACCCACATCTTGAAGACCAAGTGGAAAGTAGGATCGAGATGCAGCCGATGGTCTTTAGACCTGCAACAGTTCGACATGACTGTCATCCATCGAAAAGGCAAGGACAATGTTGTCGCCGACGCTTTGTCTAGAAGCCTGATAGCCGTCATCGACTCGTCCGACTCCTGGTATTCCACTATGGTTAACAAGGTGTTGAGCCAGCCCGACGACTACGTGGACTTCAGAGTGGAGCATGGCCGTCTTCACAAGTTCGTTTCTGCACGCGATACCCCCGCGGATTCTCGCTTCGAGTGGAAAGTTGTTCCGCAAATTTCGGAGATTCCAGGCATTCTCAAAGACTGCCACGATTCTAATTTTCACCCTGGTTATGACAGAACGTTGGCGCGAATACGCCAACGTTATTATTGGCCTAAAATGGCAGGAGAAGTTCGACGCTACGTTCAGCTGTGTAGTACCTGCAAAGAGGTCAAACCAGCCACGAAACCCACAGCACCTGAAATGGGGAATATGAGAATCGCGAGTCGTCCCTGGCAGATCATTTCAGCGGATTACATCGGCCCACTCCCGCGTAGCCGTCGGGGCAATCAGCACATACTCGTTGTATCGGACTACTTCTCCAAGTGGGTTCTGATACAGCCAGTTCGAAGCATCAGTAGTTCGAGCCTTTGTTCCATCTTAAAGGAGCAATGGTTCCTCCGAAACTCAGCGCCTGAAGTGATTATCACTGATAATGGCAGCTGCTTTACCTCCAAAGACTTTAAAGAGCTTCTCAAACAGTTCCAAATCACACATTGGTTGAACTCGAGGTACCATTCTCAGGCAAACCCTGTAGAAAGAGTTAACCGTACGATCAACACTGCCATTAGAACCTACGTCAAGGAGGACCAAAGGCTCTGGGACACTCGAATTGCTGAGATCGAAATGCTTCTCAACACTAGTGTGCATGCCTCGACCGGTTTTACTCCGTACTTTATTACGCACGGACACGAGCTTTCTGAGTCCGGAGCAGACCATAAACTAGCCCGTCATGAGGAACCCCTCTCACTCGAGCAGCAAAATGAACGGCGAAAGCAAATGTTCTCCAGAATCTTCGATTTGGTCTCCAAAAACCTAGAAAAAGCGCATGAAACTTCTCGCCGTCACTACAATCTTCGTCATCGCGAGTACTCTAAATCGTTTGTTGATGGTCAGCTCGTCTATAGGAGAAACATGAAGCTTTCCAATGCCACAGAGAGATACAACGCGAAATACGGCCCTCTATTTCTTCCCTGCCGCGTAAAAAAGAAAATTGGCTCGTCGTCATACGAGTTAGAAGACTTGAGCGGAAAAAGTCTTGGAATTTGGCCAGCACAGCATCTAAAACCAGGGTAAATAATTCGTGTATCGTCATCAGAACATCAGTTTCTTTTACTCCAGATGTAAACAAATCACATTCATTCATAGTTTAGTATGTTTTCAATGTTGTCCCAATAGTTATTGTTAATCATCCACTTCTGCAGTGTCTGTGTATAGTTCTCGTCGCATTCGCCTAAAACTGAAACAAAATTATCAGAAATAACATCGTTAAAACACTTGCCAAAAATAGTAGCAAATTCAGCAGCAACACAATCTCGTCGTCAGTCCTCCTATTTTGTTTTGTGTCATCGTCGTAGTCGTTGAGTTCATTGACAGTTATAAGTGTAAACAATTACCTATTAGATGTGCGCAGTATGCACGCACACAGCCACATCCATGTCGGAGTTCCGAATGGATACACGGAAAACAGAATAGCGCCGTTCGTCGGAATTTTCAAATTCTTCACTTGCAAAAGCAAGCGAGTTCAGTGAAAATGCGAATTGAGTGAGCGTTATTCGAAAGTTTAAACTAAAAGTCATAGCCACTCTATCCTAGGAGAGTGGTAGTTTGACGAACATTAGTTTTAGGGCGCCCTAGCATAATTAGCTCATAAATCTAGCTTCGATAAGGCGAATTAATTTGTAAAATTGAGTGAATGAATGTGTGTTCATAAGTGTATGAATGATTTGGGGGTTTATGAATGAATTTGTGTGTGTGAGGACAAGTCTGAGTGTGGTAGCATAATAAGTAATTTTTTTGTCCAAGGTGAATCTTGTGACGTTTGATGTTGAAAGAGACGTAGAAGAAAGTTTGGTCTCTAGAATAGTAATTTAAAATCAACCACAATAAGGTTGAGGCGAGAATTTCTAACCTGTGATTGAACTCAACAACTGAAATGATGGCCTATACATGTAGTTTATTCTGACGCACCATGAACAATCTCGACATACGAAATGCCCGCAATCCGATCAATAAGAAACCTGATGATCCACAATTCCACAGACTTTGACCGTTCCCTGGAGGCTGCCCGAGACTGAAGGTGGACAGGCTCACTCCATTAGATTCGCACAATCCGTTGGAAAGAGCTCCTCTGGTCTCCACGAAAAATCATTAAACGAATTGTAACCGGAACTGGCGGAGCAGCCCCACGTTGGGCGCCAATTGATACTTACTGAAAGCGGGGTGGGAACCCCTGACCCATAGGAAAGCAGGCCCCTGGCATGAATGAAATATATTGTAGCCAACATCTCACTGCCTTATACTCATATTCGTGCAAATTAAAACGAGCGTGTAATCAACAAACGCAGTTTTTGTTTGATGTTGTGAGCCATACACGAAATCACATTCACAATGCGTGTTTGTTAGGTTGCTTTATTCAACTAATCGCATGCTCCTCTTACCGTACATTAATATTAAAGCGAGTTTGACGTGTTTTGTGATCATAACAGGTGAAAAAAATGATTCCAAAAACTGATCAACAACCCAAAATAAACGTTAAACAAAAAAATGTTGATGTTTTCGCATTTGACAGTGGGCGCTATTTATTAGCGCCCAGGACATCCTGTCTACCATGATTCCAATGCATTGATATAGGCCGTGTCAGAGGCCTGTAGGAAAGTCAATGAAGCCGGGGTTATCAACACACTTTTTACAGGGTCGTTTGCAATGCGGTTCTCCCGGACAATCTTCCCGTTAATATTCGGTGGCAAGGCGGACAATACAAAACAAAATGTCGGAAACAAGATTTTCTTTACATAAAAAAATTAACAATACTCAATTAGGGTTTAGCAGGCCTTACATAATAATTTATTGAAAAGGAAAGATCGGTTAATATTTATCGTGCACTAATTTTGAAAATTTATTTACTCGGGTATTCACAACTTTTAGAGCTCACCGTTGCGGCCGTTTGCTGCGATGGTCGACATGCTGCATTCTCGAAGCTGGTTCCTCTGCATCTCCGGGGGTTTCCTGCTTCTTATTTTTCTTCTTCTTCTCCTTCTTCTTCCCGTTTCTTTTCTCCTTCTACTTTCTATTTATTCTTCCTTCTATTCCCACAATTGGCTAGGGAATCACTTCACTGACGGTTTGGCCTGTGTAGCGATGGCCACAGTTCCGAGTCCGGGGAGTGGTACCGAATTTTTCGCGCGCACTACTAGTGGTCAATGTCAAGCGAGCGTGCACCTATTGTGAGTTGGACAGACACAGTTTTTACTTAACATCACCCAACACATACTGTCCACTCGACCACTTTTAATTTCTTTCACTGCAGTTATTGTCTTCACCACTTGCTCGCTTGACTTTTCGTACGTTGAATGGCCTATGCAATATTAACGCGACTAGAACTAACGTTTCAAAATTAGGTGCTTTTTCTAATCGTTCGTGGTGATTATCACATAGACCCGTACTATAGATTTAACTTTTTAAGGCGTTTAAATGTTTGGTGATGTTTTTACTGTTACCGTTTACACCTTTTAGTCCGTAAGTTTTAACGTGTAATTTTTGTATCGATTTAAGGGTTTGATTTAAAAAACCATACACTAACTTACGCGGAACTACTACGGTTAGTTATAATGACGTACTAAACCGCGAACCGTCACTGCCTTCACTCCTCCGGACTTAGCACAAAATAAGAGACCGACCCTATTTTGCCCATTCCATTTATAGGCACCATGAGTTGGCACAAAATTTCATGGTCAGGGTCATGAGAGCCGATGAGAGAGGGAGAGACCATGGAGATGACGACGAACGACGGTACGACGAACGGAGATACGATGATGAACGAAAGAAACCTTACACACTAACAGAGATTGGTTGATGACCTATACTACTTTACACACTAACTCCGACAAAACTGGCTGCATGCATAGCCTTAACAATTTGAATCTCCTACACTTGTCTCCGCAAATTTGAAATAAATAAATTGAAATTAACTTGAATATATGAAAATAAATATGAAAAGTAACTCTACAATAAATATGAAATCTAAATGGTGATAAATAAAAAACGTAAATAAAGCATCTATAAAAAAATAAAGCATCTGGACAAAAACAATAAACAAATTAATAAATATGAATAAATAAATAAATAAATAAATAAGTAAGTAAATAAATAAATAAATAATTAAATAAATAAATAAATAAATTATCTAAACTACAGTCGGAGTGAGCAAAACAAACAAAATAAATAATTCACATTAGGACATCAACCAAGGGCTATTAAATGCAAAATAAACGTCACTCAAACACTAACAAAAGTGGAGACAGACATTGATTTTACATTTAGACATTTACTTTCAATAAAACAATAAAACAAAAATGACAATAATTTCGGGCTAAACCTCTAACTGGCCTTCCCACCGAATATTCTTATTGTGACCCGAAGTGAACGGTCACAACTGCCACATACAACAAACCACCAATCAAGCTTGAGTACTGGTGATTGTTCGGCAGCTTCTCACTCTCCTCCTTTTGTTGCAGGTGGCCAGGGTCCAAAGGAATCTTCGACGATTTCGCTTCATTCAACCCAAAACGCTCCAACAACGTCTGGATGTAGATGCGTTGATTGAGGGAAAACTGCTCCTCGCTGCGTCGGACTTGGATGCCCAGGAAATGGCTAATACCCCCCAACGATTTTACCGTAAAGCTGCGGTTTAGAGCTGTCATCAGTTCGGCGTACTCTTCTTCGGTGTGGCAAGCGATGACCATATCGTCCACATACACGACCAGATACGTACACTGGTTGCCTCGTCGTCGGACGTACAAGCACGGATCGTTGGCTGACTGCGTGAAGCCTAGTTGTTTCAGGACGCCATCAAATTTCCGGTTCCACATGTGTCCCGCTTGCTTGAGACCGTACAGACTCTTCTGCAGCAAACATACGGAGCTCTTGTCACCCACCTCGTAGCCGGGCGGTTGCCGCATGTAGACCGTCTCATCCAGGTCGCCGTTGAGGTAGGCCGTCTTGACGTCTGCATGTTTTACCAGCATGTTCTTCGCACTGGCAACTGTGAGCAACACCCTGAACGTTACCTGTCGCACTACCGGGGCGAACACCTCGTCGAAGTCCGTCCCGAATTTCTGGGAGAATCCTTGCGCAACCAGCCTGGCCTTGTACTGCGCAACGTTGCCATTCTCGTCGACCTTGCGCTTGAAAGTCCACTTGCTGCCTACGGGTTTGCGATCAGCGGGCAGATTCACCAGCTTCCAGGTACCGTGCATCTTCAGTGACTTGATTTCATCATCCATTGCAGCACGCCACTGCGCCGCCTCTGGACCGTTGACTGCTTCAGCGAAACTTCTCGGTTCCGCCACAAGCTTGCGCGCCATGCCGGTGGTCTCCCGGAATCGAACTGGTTTCTGTCCCATCGTGCTTCTAGTAGAACGCCGAAGTGGCATCTCTTCTTCTTCTTCATTCCCGTTGCCATGACAATCATCGTCGTCGAGCACATCTTCACACGGTGAGTCGTAAGATGAGGAATCGGACTCGTACTCCTCCTGAACCGAGGCATCATCATCGTCGGATTCGTCTTCCACAGCTGGTCGTGAAAGCACTGACTCGTACTCCACCATCGTCGCTGACGGTGACCGGTGCGTCGAACCCTCGTTTTCGACTTCGTCCTCCATTTCCACGAAACGTACATCACGACTGATGACTACCTTCTTCGTCGCTTTGTCGATGAAGCGGAACGCCTTGTGGCAGTCCGAGTAGCCGACGAACGTCAACTTTTGCGCCTTCGGTGCCAACTTGCTTCGCTTCTCTTGAGGAATGTGAACGAACGCAGTGCACCCAAAAATGTGCAATCGTCCGTAATCCGGTTTCTTCCCAAACCAGAGCTCGAAGGGTGTCCTCTTGACGGACCTCGATGGTAGCATATTCTGCAAATGCACGGCCGTGTTGACCGCTTCCGCCCAGAACTCATAGCCCATCTTCGCGTCGATCAGCATGCATCGGCCATCTCGACGATCGAACGGTTTTTCCTCTCCGCGACACCGTTTTGCTCCGGTGCGTAGCCAGTCGTGTACTGGGGAGCGATCCCATTGACACGATAGAATCGTCCCAAACGCTTCGATTTGTATTCGCCTCCCTGGTCGGAACGAATAACAGTCGGACATCTTCCAAATCGATTTTTAACCATACTCACATAATCCTCTATTACATCCGCAGCTTCCGACTTCTTCTTGAGGAAATACACGACGGTGTACCGGCTGTGGTCGTCAATCATCGTGAGGAAATACCGCGAACCACCAGGCGACACGGTGTTCATCGGCCCACAGATGTCCGTGTGGATAATGTCCAGCACCTTTGCAGATTGTCGGTCCTCCTTCCTCGGAAATGGCAGCCGGGAAATCTTACCTTCGACGCAGCACTCGCACGTTTGGAACACGCTACATTTTTGGATGCTCATGCCGGTAGCCAAACCGCATGCGCCGCTCGATGTATTGCATCAGGATCACGGTGGCCTAATTTGCGGTGCCAGTGGTGGATGCAATTTTTTACTGTGGAGGGACGCAACCATACCGCACTCCTTAGCCGTCTTCAACTGGTAGAGCCCACCAATTTTCTTCGCTACTGCTGCGGCAATCCCGTCACGTTGGATAACACACCCCCGGCGACCAGAAAATATTACCTCGGCTCCTTTCGCTACCAGCCTTCCGACCGATATCAGGTTCGACTCCAAATCCGGGACGTAGAACACTTCGGAAAGAATAATTTCTTGTGGCTTACCTTCTTCATCCTGGCAGAATAGGCGCCCCGAACCGACACCTCTCACCAACGTCTCGTTTCCATCGGCCAGCGTGATGGAAATTCCCGTGCTTGGTTTCAACTCGTCGAAAAATGCACGGTCACAGCACATGTGCGATGTTGCTCCAGAGTCGATAATCCACACGTTCGATGCTCTCTCGGTCGCAGCAACCATGAATGCGAATGGCGTTGCCATGCCAACCGTCGCCTTTGGTTTCGGTTTTTTCTTGGACACGTGGCTCTGGCTAGCACCGCCATTTGTGGGTTCCCGTCCAGCTGGGCATTCGCGCTTAAAATGTCCGGGCTTGTGACAATTGTGGCAGATAATGGACTTTTTGTCCCCACCAGCACGCAGGATCGACTCACCTCGGTGGCTTTTTTCGGCTCGCTTCTGCGCTTCATCCAGCAGCTTTCGCTTCACCAGCTCCATGGTGAGCTCGTCGTCGGAACGGCTTTCCAACGCTGTCGTCAGGATGTCGAACGAATCCGGCATGCTCTTCAGCACCATCGCCACCTTCAAACTGGGCTCCAGCTCCTGTCCGGCGTTTGCGAGGCTAGCGAACAGCTCCTCCATGCGGAACAGATGGCCCTCCATGTCCCCGTCGTCGGCGTACTCAGCTTTGCACAGCTTTTTCAGGTACGACACGCGGGTGCACATCGTCGTCTTCTGGTGGTGTTTCCGCAACTCTTCCCAGGTCTCCTTGGCGGTCTTGCAGTTCCGGATTAGCGGGTGTTGACTGTCGTCGACCAGCAACACGATGGTGGCCCGTGCTTTGGCGTCTCCGTCCTTCCACGCGTCCGTCAGAGGTTCTGGGGCGGCCTCCGTCACGTGTTTCCAAAGGTTTTCGCGCACCAGCAGCATCTCCACCTTAAATTGCCAGCATTCGTAGCCGCCGCTCTTCAGCTTTTCCAGGCCGAACTTGCTTCCGTCCATATCGGGATCGTGAAAAAATCTTGAGGAACTATAAAACTTGAACTCTTTTTGAATTTTCTTCTAAATGGCCCATAACCTATGGGATGTGGCCGTAGGTCGGACCGAATGCAATAAAACAACTTGATTGCTAGACGGTCAAATAACAACTAATAATTTTATTCAAAAATTCAAATCTACAAACTAAAGTCATGGCATGCTGAGGTTTTCAGTCGCACCTTCAACATACCACTCTTTCAGACACATGCAATGTATTGTATTTGACAGGGTATAAAAACCCTAGAACTTTCAGACAATAAAGGATTCTTTTGATTTAGCTCGACCCAATTGGATGTTATCCAATCTTGGCTATCGACCACTACGTTGCACCGTAGCCGTGTTCGTTTGCACCATACCCGTGTTCGAAAGTGAAACCATAGTTATATCTAAGTGTGCACGTGCAGTTTAAGTGAAAACTGGAAGAAACCAGGAAATTCTTTAGGTAATTCCTTTGAGATTTTCTCCGGCAATACCGCCATATTGCATTTTTTTTTTTAATTCGTAAGAGAGTATCTAATTTCCAAAGTAATAACAAATGGAATTCTGCAAGGATTTTCTTAAGGAGTTTGCAATACAGGAAGAATATTGAAGAAATTTGAAAAATTCAAATTTGCAAAGAGCTGTTGAAAGAATTACTAAAGTAATTGTCAACTAAATTTCCAAAGGGTTTACAGATGAATATTTCAAAGAAATTGTTGAAGAAAATCCCGTAAGAGTTGCCTGATAAATTTGCACAGCGTCTTCAGCCAGAGACCGCAGACAGAATATAACTTTCACTTGACAACGGATAACATGTAAGACTGTAAGACATCCAGTGGATCAAAGAAGAATCACTTAGTGAGTGATTCTCGAACTAAATTGATTGCAATGTGAAAGTTTTCAGTCTTATGAACAACGTTGCCAAAAACTTATTCTTCCAAGTGGTCCGGATCGTGAAATATACGACGTTTTGACCAAACTGGATGCCCCAAGAACACTGGCACCACGCAGTAAGTAATTCTCGCACTAAATTGTTTCCTATGTGAAAGCTTGTAGTCTTCAAAACAACTTTGCCGAAGACAGTATCCTTCAAAGTGGTCCAGAACGTGAGATATACGACGTTCAGACTGAACTGGAAGCTCCTAAGAACACCAGCGCCACGCAGTGAGTGATTCTCGAACTAAATTGTTTTCCATGCGAAAGCTCTTAGTCTTCTGAGCAACTTTGCCGAAGACAGTATCCTTCTAAGTGGTCTAGAACGTGAGATATACGACGTTCAGACTGAACTGGAAGCTCCTAAGAACACCAGCGCCACGCAGTGAGTGATTCTCGAACTAAATTGTTTTCCATGCGAAACCCGGATAAAAACTAACCATAGGGTATTTGGTGAAAACCATTCCTGCACCATACAGTGTACCAGCTACAATAAAGTGTATTGTAATGGGATGGTTCGCTAAAAGCTGTGCACATTGTTGCTACTATACATTTACATCCGATCTTTATGTAACAATATATTATGCTGTTTTTCTTACGTTTGAACCATTCACTTTTCCGAAATATTATTTTTCCATGCATTTTTAATTATTTATTCAGTTTTAGATTTTTTCCGTGCTTTGTTTTGTTGATGTTCGTGACTTTTTTGTTGCAAAAGAAAGGAAAGAGAAAAAAGTGAATATATTGAAACATCTATTTAAAGTCAATAAAATGTTTAAATAAGTGGTAAACCAGGAGTCCTAAGGACTGTAGATATGGAGGGCTAGGTATGTAGAGTGCGATTAGAGGAATAGGAATGTAGGTCAACCCGGAAAGACGCAAGTCAGATTACCGTAAATCAGTGGATGAGTTCAACACTATTGTTTCTGTATTTGCATTTAGGGGAGTTTTCTCATGAGTTGTTATGTATTCCAAACTTAAGTCAAACTGGAGCCTCAATATTGCAATAACGGTTAAGCACGCTTTAATGATACTTATGTACCTCGTCACCCACTTCATGCGACTACATTAGTGGTCTAATAACACTTAGCGCGCTCGGCATAGTTCCATCATGCCGCTCAAAGTGTTGCCACAAATAATGCTTAGTTTGCAAAACCCGGTTATCTGGCTGGTGGGGCATGGGAGCCTTAGCTTCAACTGTTAATGCAATCAGGGACTACCAAGACTTAAGTGCCCCACACAATGCATACGTTTGCGTGCGCGTGACAGTAGTTTGACACATTTCCCATGGGAAAACTGTCAAAAAAACGCAAACCTCGACGGAATGGACGCTATGTGCTCCAGGCTTTAGACGTGGGCGACCCTATATATGAAGAGTTATCCAAGCTATTCTGGAAAATTTTCAAAGCGCATTTTAATAATGTCAAACTTGATAGCTTCTAGTCCGACCTATCGAAGAGAATTCTACATAGCTTCATTTTCAGGCTCGTTTCGCTAGAAAGCCTAGGATGCCATTAACAGAAGCAAAATGTCAAGGTAAAAGAAACTTTGCCGAAGACAGTATCCTTCTAAGTGGTCCAGAACGCGAGATATACAACGTTTAGATTGAACTGGAGGCTCAAAAGAGCACTAGCGCTACGCAGTGAGTGATTCTCGAACTAAATTGTTTTCTATGTGAAAGCTTTTAGTCTTCTGAGCAACTTTGCCGAAGACAGTGTTCTTCTAAGTGGTCCAGAACGCGAGATATACAACGTTTAGACTGAACTGGAGGCTCCTAAGAACACCAGCGTCACGCAGTGGGAAACTTTCAATTGAATTCCCAGACAAATTTCCGGAAGAACTTTTTCAAGAATCCCAAAAGGAAACATTTAACAATTTTCTGAAGGATCATTCGGCAGAATTTCCGCAAGAAATTTTGGATGGTTTTTTGGGGATACTTCCGTGCAAATTCCCAGAGAAACTTCAGCAAGATGTTCCTTCTGAAAATTCCCAGAAAAAAAACTTCTGGTTCAGTTCCCGGAGGAACTTTCGGAAGATTCCCCGAAAAAAAAAAACTTCTGGAAGAATCCCAGGAATAACTTTTGGAAGAGTTCTCGGAGGTACTTCTGGAAAATTCCCCAAAAACTAGACATGCGACAGCTCTAACTTCATGATTTTGCATATTCATCATCATAGTAACCGTAAAAAGGACCAGTGACCTCTCTAGCCAGCCCGTGGCCGCCGGAATGTGCCCTGGAGGAACCTGTTTCGAGGACATTTTGCTCATGGCGACAAAACTAGGCATGCGACGGCTCTATCTTCATGTTTTTTCATATATATTTTCATAGTAACCGTATAAAGGACCAGTGACATCCCGGACCAACACGTGGCCTCCGGAATGTGCCCTGGAGGAACCCGTTTCGAGGAAATTTTGGCCATGGCGACAAAACTAGGCATGCGACGGCTCTATCTTCATGATTTTGCATATTCATCATCATAGTAACCGTAAAAGAGACCAGTGACCTCTCTGGCCAACCCGTGACCACCGGAATGTGCCCTGGAGGAACCTGTTTCGAGGACATTTTGCTCATGGCGACAAAACTAGGCATGCGACGGCTCTATCTTCATGATTTTGCATATGCATCATCATAGTAACCGTAAAAAGGACCAGTGACCTCTCTGGCCTACCCGTGACCTCCGGAATGTGCCTTGGAGGAACCTATTTCGAGGACATTTTGACCATTGCGCCAAAACTAGGCATGTGACGGCTCTAGCTTCATGATTTTGCATATTCATCATCATAGTAACCGTATGAAGGACCAGTGACCTCCCGGACCAACCCGTGGCCGCCGGAATGTGCCCTGGAAGAACCCGTTTCGAGGAAATTTTGGTCATGGCGACAAAACTAGGCATGCGACGGCTCTATT